>NW_020950326.1:2702351-2736885 GCF_900497805.2 Vombatus ursinus | reverse complement strand
TAGAAAGAAAGAAAGAAAGAAAGAAAGAAAGAAAGAAAGAAAGAAAGAAAGAAAGGAAGGAAGGAAGAAAGAAAGAAAGAAAGAAAGAAAGAAAGAAAGAAAGAAAGAAAGAAAGAAAGAAAGGAAGGAAGGAAGAAAGAAAGAAAGAAAAGAAGAAAGAAAGAAAGGAAGGAAGGAAGGAAGGAAGGAAGGAAGGAAGGAAGGAAAAAAGGAAGAAAAAAAATCTTCCCAGGCAAATTGTCAAAGAGCAGAAGAAACATGGTTTGAAACTTTCTTTGTAAAAATAATAGCTTCTGTGAGGAGAAAATAGGTTTTATTTATTAATTTTTTTAGTTTGTTTTACTATGCAAAGTAGGAGTGTCAAAAATATCAGACTGGCTTATGTTTGATCTCTAAAATGAACAAACTCCAAACGAGCTGTTGAATGACTTCTGGTACTATTCTGTATAGCTTTAGAATCCTAGATTTTGTCCTTTTATATCTGGAGGCAGTGTGGTACACTGCAAAGAACCTGGCCTGGGTGACTGGTAACACTAACGTCAGTTCCATTTCTACTGCTGTGTGACCTTAGGCCAAGAGTTGTCATTGCTAGGGGACTCAGTTTCCTCATAAATTAATTGATGAGTTAGAATATGACAGGGGTGGGGAACCTGAATCTTCAGTCAAAGGGACATCCTTGAGGACCTAGAGGGCCACATTTAGCCTCGAGGTCTCAGCTTCCCCACCTCTCAACTAGATGCTCTCTAAGAGCCCATCAAGCTCTTACTACCTGTGGGACCTCGGGCAAGTCTCTTAACCTTTTAGGGCCTCGGTTTCTTAAACTGACATTCCTAAATTTATGGTCTTATGGACTTTATCCCTGTTTTCCTCTCCACACAAACACATGCATTATCTTGCATTTCTATAGCATTTTAACATTTTTAAAAATTATTTTTACATGTTCTTTTATTTTCCTATCACAATATCCCTATGAGGTACATATCATACCCATGTTATGGGTACCCCTTTCATAGTTAATGTCCTGGAGGAATGCTGCAACCTACTTTATTATTTATTTAAGAAGCCTTGATATATGGGTTTCTGCCTGAAGAAGTAATGTTAATCTATGGATCAAGGCCTTGTGTGTATCAAACCATCTGTATGTATGTATGCAAGCATTTATTACTTATTATAACATGAATCTCTCATTTGGGGATATTCCTCTCTAAAGTACAACAAATACTTAAGGAAGTGGTTGAGAAAATATTAACAAAGTAGATTAAAATTAACAGCTTGTCTTATATACATGCTCCCCACCTGGAGAGCTATTTGTTATACATTTACCAGCCCACTCTTTTGTGCAAGCCATTTTGCTTGTGTGTTGAGATGATAGTTTTTCTTTTAAATTTGCTTTAAGTGCTTATAACCTCTTAATTTGCCTGTTAAAATTTTAACATGGTTTTTTCCCATCTGTAACTTTTGTGGAAGACTTACTATGCAGGCTTTTTGTCCACCTTAAATATGAGTAGTTTTTTAGAGGTAATCTTAAGGTTGGTTAATTGTGAAAAACTGCTCAGGGCATGACTTCCATCAAGATATCAATTATTTGTGTTTAAAGCTGCTGATGGGACTGAAAGTGTATCAAGTGCACCCACAACACCAATCATTAAATTCAGAAATACCTTCTATAAGCTCAGCTACCCATGCCTTGGTCAATAAGTGTCACCCCCCCAAACCAAACCCCCCCCCCCAAAAAGAACATTCAAGATCAAATGAAAAGTGAGATATTGCTTTTAAACTGCATCAGAAATGAGGGGTTTTCTCTGTGTTAGCAAAAATAATTGTCATCTTGCACTGCTTCTAAGATTTACCACTGCCTACCCCTAAATATATGGGAATATAACCCTGATATAGAAACATGAAGACTTAGCCAGGATGATGGGCAAAATCAGAGACAACCATATTCCAGGACTCTTCTCTATTGTCTTGGAAGAAAGTCAGTTATTTCATATCTTCCTTTTTAAAATTTTAATTAATTTATTAAATGTATATATATATATACACACACACATATATATACATATATATATATTCCTGTTAAACATATTTTCACATTAGTCTTGTTATAAAGAAGAATTAGAACCAATAGGAGGAACCACAAGAAAGAAGTAACAAAACAAAACAGAAGAAAAAAAGAGTAAATGGTATGCTTCAATCTGCATTCAAACTCCACAGTTCTTTCTCTGGGTGTGGATAGCATTTTCCATCATGAGACTTTTGGAGATGTGTTAAATCCTTGCATTGCTGAGAAGAGCTAAGTCTCTCAAAGTTAGTCATCACACAACATGACTATTACTGTGTACATTGTTTTCCTGGTTCTGCTCACTTCACTCAGCATCAGTCCATACATGTCTTTCCAGGTTTTTCTGAAGTCCACTTGTCCATCATTTCTTAGAACACAATAGTATTCCATTACATTCATATACCACAACTTGTTTAGCCATTCCCCAACTGATGGGCATCCCCTCAATTTCCAATTCTTTGCCACCACAGAAAGAGTTGCTGTAAGTATTTTTGTACATGCGGGTCCTTTTCCCATTTATATGATCTCTTTGGGATACAACCCTAGAAGTGCTATTGCTGGCTTACAGGGTATACACATTTTTATAGCCCTATGGGTATAGTTCCAAATTGCTCTCCAAAATGGTTGTGTCAGTTCACAACTCCACCAACAATGCATTAATGTTCCACTTTCCCCACATCTTCTCCAAATTTATTATTTTCCTGTTTTGTCATGTTAGTCAATCTGATAGATCTGATGTGGTACCTCAGAGTTGTTTTGATTTGCATTTCTCTAATTGATAGTGATTTAGAACAGTTTTTCATATGACTATAGATAGCTTTAATTTCTTTATCTGGGAACTGCCTGTTCATATCCTTTGACCATTTATCAATTGGGGAATGCCTTGTATTCTTATAAATTTGACTTATTCTCTGTATATTTTAGAAATGAGGCCCTTATCAGAGATGCTGGTTGTAAAGATATATCCTTTAATAAATAATTTTTGAGCACTTAGGTCACATATCTAATACACTTTCACTTTTTTCAGTGGTGTGGTGATACCACCACAAAATCATTTATTTAGAACACATTTGCTACAAAATATGTGGCAATGAGTAAAATGAATGGATTATGCTCTAGCTTCTAAAATTGGAACTTCCAACATGGGAAACAATAAGTACATTAAAATGTCGTAGTTGAAGGAGGGACAATCTCCTAGTTCTGATCATCTGACTTCTACAGGAATGCACATAGGAAAGCCAATTTCAGCTGCAAGCATGAAAAAGTGGAAGTAGACAATAGTGTGCCTGCCACTAGTACCACCTGTCCTGGTTGATATTGAACAAGTTGTTTAGACTCCCTGATTTTCATTTTTTTCATTTATAAGGAGGCAACATGGATTAACAAAAGGAGTACTAGTAATAATTCAACTTCCATATTTCCCACTTTTTATTCTAGTAATTAAAAGCAATTCACTTTCTCTCTTTAAATGTGTTTTGTCTTCTATAAAGTAGGGATAGTAATGCTTGCATTATCTAATTTTGAGGGTCATTGTGAGAAAGGCACTTGTTCAGCTGTGAAATGCCATAGTAACATGAGCTATTCTTATTCTATTTTAAACTAATTAAAGGCAAAATATCATAGTGGGTAGATAGCCGACCTTAAAGTTAAGAATGTCTGAGTTCAAGCTTAATTTTGGTACAATAATGGCTGTATGACCCTATGAAAATTATTTAACCTCAATGCAGCTATAGGAAATACATGAAGAAAGTATATAATAAGTTGCAGAGAAGGTATTGCTCTGCATGAGTAGAGGAATTTCCTCACTAGGCATTCCTTATACTTGCAAAAACGTAGGTCAAGTATATTTGTGTATGTATTTATACATATATATATATATACACACACACACATACATACACATATATACATATATGCACATACCCACATGCATATACATACACATATGTATATACACGTATATACATATATACACATACACATATGCTATATGTGTACATATGTACATGTGTATATATCACTAGCCAAATTACAAAAGAAATAATTTTAGGTAATTGCCTGTATTCCTATAAATGTGTGTATACATACACACATGCACACATACTATATAAAGTATGTGTATGTATGTATGTATATATATAAAGTAAATATATAGATATAGTATAATTGTTGTTCAATAATTTCAATTGTGTCTAACTCTTCATGACCTCATTTGGAGTTATCTTGGCAAAGATATTGGAATGGTTTGCCATTTCCTTTTCTGGCTCATTTTACTGATGAGGAAACTGAAGCAAACAAAGTTAAGTGACTTGTCCAGGGTCATACAGCTAGTAAGTGTCTAAGGTCAGATTTGAACTCTTTGAAGATGAGTCTGCCTAACTTCAGTCCCAGCACTTTATTCACTGATCCACCTAGCTAATATACACACATATACATACATATATGCATACACACATATATCTATATATATACATATACACATTTATATAGGTATGTGTATATATGTGTGTATATTTGTATGTATGTTTGTATATATATTTATATATACATACATGTACTTATTTATTACTGGAAATATTATAAAAGAAATATGTCAAATCACTTATTAAAGGTCATTCCTAGTTAATTTCAAAGCCTTTTAGAACTATGACTAACTTGATCTCAGTTTCTATAACTTCTATTCCTAGTCTTTAAGTCCCACTTAGACTTATAACTGTGACTTCATCAAGGATCCACTTTTACATTAATAGATATAGGCACACTCTGTTACATGATCCCTCTAAAGATCATTGCACACATTTGTATCATGATTTGTTGGCATTTCAGTTCCATTCAATGACTGTAGAAGAGAAGTAAATCTAACTGCTGGCCATACAGGTCAAATCAGCTCTAATCAGTACAGCACTCCTTGCTTTGCACATACTATGAGATCAGTAAGCTTTCTTGAATTGAGCCAAATTCAGCAAACTAAAACAGCCTTGGATGTAGGAGTAAATGCCAAATACTGGGGGTGACTTTCTTGGCTATGGATGACCACACATTTAGTAAGTTCTACATCTGTCCTGATTTATTTTTTCTTTCTTTTTGACTCTTGATCATTCTATTTTTTGTTGAACTTGTTTTCTCCTCCAAATTTGTAGCCTTCCTTCTCAGTATAAGATTATTGTACATTTGAATCAGTCAGGCTTCTTTGTCTTCTATAATTCTTATTGTAAACAGATCTCTAGAGCCTATTTGGCATACCTAGTTTAGTCAACACCAATCCAATAGTAGACATGGTGTTCTAATCGACTCTGTACCAACTAACTAAAACTTAACAATTTCTCAGTTCTCTGGTAATATACCTGTCCCAAAGCTTCCTGTTCTATCTTGTGTGTGGATTCTGATTGCATATTAATTCTGGGAAAGTGAAAAATTCATTGTGGTTTGATCATCAGTATTGCATTTTTTATAATGTACCTGAAAGTCCTGTTCCTTCCCCCCTAATCTGATAGATGACTGGAGCTACTTCCCCATTCATACCATTAAAGTCAGCTGGTCCCACATCTTGGGAATAAGTCCTTCCCAGGAATGCAATATACAAGGAGCTCATATATAAAGACTGCATCAAGCCATCTTTCATAAGAATGATGTCTATACTGCAGTGCTCTGCTCATTGATGATTTGACATGTTGAATGACTACCTGGATTACCAATATTTGCATACTCCTGTAATCATCCTTCCTCAACAACAGCAATCATGATAATATCAAGAATTAAAAATTACTGAGTGAAAGTTTGCAAGGTATTTTATGTACATATGCCTTTGGTGCCCATAACAGCCTTCGGGGGTTAAGTGTGGCAGATCTTATTATTCTCATTTTACAGATGACAATACTGAGGTTTAAAGAATGTAACTGACCTTCCCATGATTACGTAGCTACTAAATGCCAGAAGTGGGACTGAATTTTAGATTTCCCTGACTCTAGGTTTAGCTATCTATCTACTTGGTCAAAGTACCTCATTTGATAGCAAGCATTTATATAACATTGTAAAGTTTGTAAAGGGTTTCACATATGCTATCTCATTTGATCCTCACAACAACCCTGTGAGGTAGGGACTATTAGTTTCCATTTCACAGATAAACAAACTGAGGTTAAGAGAAGTTAAGTGACTTTTTCAAGGCTATCCAGCTAGTAAGTTCCTGAATCCAAAGTTGAACTCAGCTTTTCTTTAAGCAGTGTCCAGCACCAATGAACTCTGCCTCTTAGCCACCTCTCCTAAACTACAGCTTGTTAGCTTTTTGGCAATCATATGCATGCTGCTTGACTCCTTTCATTTTACTGAATGTCTTACCTTTGATCTACTCTGACCACTTAAGTAGTATGTGACCTTAGGTAAGTACCAACCCTTCTAAGCTTATTTCCTTATCTATAAAATGGGATATCTACCTACCTCGCAGGATCATTGTAAAGAAAGTACTGAGTAAACCACATAACTGCAAGTTATTTTTATTGTAATTATATAAACATGACCTTTTTAGTTGTCACTTTGTATCCATTTCTGATCTACCCCTCTTAACCCTTGGTAAATGTATGACTCCTAAAATTGTCTGACTTTCTTAATTCTTAGAATCACCCAGTTACTAGGAGCCAATGTCATACAATGGAAAGAATACAGGGTCTAGTGACTATATGAGTCTTGGCTTAAAATTTCAGGCCTGAAATTTACTACTTATATGACCCTGGATAAGTCATTCAGCCTATCTGAGCCTCAGTTTCCTAATATGTAAAAGGGAACAAAAGTAACTATCTCAGGTAGGAGTCAATGTAATGATGTATGGAAAGTGGTTTGTTAGAGTGCTAGAGCCAAGACCTGCATTTAAATCCTGCTTGTGATAGTTACTGTGTGATCAGAGGCAAGTGACTTAATATCTCTGAGCCTCAATTTCCTCATATCTAACATGAGGCGAAAAATCTTCTAGACAGTACCTAAGCTCCCTTCTCACTCTAAATCTCTGATCCTAGGATTTTAAAACACTGTATGATTTCAACTGTTACTAATTATCAATTAGTTTGTCACTCTTCTGGCTTATGGTCCCAGGTGGTAACAGTTCTGCAACATGTTTAATCTATTATCATTACAAAGGCGATCTAGGAAACTCTCATGGAGGTCATGGACCACCTCAAAATGACATCTCCAATTTTCATACTAAAATAATTACTGAAGAAAGATGTGTAATGATTCTCACCTGGGACTCATTGATTCCCATATTCTGAGAAGTAGTTTGTTAGCCTTTAGAAAGCATAACAAGAAGGCATTAACTAGAAATACAAGTGCAATCTTTCACAGAAAAGGCATGATGGTATTATGGGAGGAAATACTACCTAAATGACTTGATTTCAAGTGTTTGCCATAGGGATTGTGGAACACTCTACTGATGTGAAAATATCCAATTATTCCCCACCATGAGCAACAATGATGATTCTCTGTCCCTTTTTCAGAAGACTCATCTGCAAATATGTGAG
Organism: Vombatus ursinus; assembly: GCF_900497805.2. Classification (NCBI taxonomy): domain Eukaryota; kingdom Metazoa; phylum Chordata; class Mammalia; order Diprotodontia; family Vombatidae; genus Vombatus; species Vombatus ursinus. The sequence goes on along the minus strand of NW_020950326.1, from coordinate 2,729,316 downwards.
GAAAAGACAAATAATGTTGCATCATGCCAGGGCTAGTGATAGAGGGAAGCATGACAGTTCCCACTTTTTTGAAAAAGGAAACCTAGACAAAGATGAGTGATTTGTCTAAAATTGATGTAGAAAAAAACTATTCTGGCTTTTTTTTCCTATCCTTAGACCAACAGGCATCTGACTATACTGGGACCACAAAACAAGAAATTATCCATACACCAAGGTGAGAATAATGTAACTTCTACAACTAATAACAGCTGAAATTAGATTTATTAGATTGTGAGCTCTGTGAGGGCAGGGGCTATCTTTTGACTCTTTTTGGCAGGGCTTAGCACAGTGCTTGGCCAATTACTTCAGAAGTGTTTACTGACTGACCAACTGATTTTTGTATTTTAAGATTTGTGAACCACTTTACATACACTATCTTATCTGATCCTCATGACAACCCACTGAGGTAGATTCTCTTATTGTTGCCATTTCATATATGAGGAAACTGAGACTTAGAGAAGATAAGTGACTTGTTCCTTGTCACACAGATAAAAAAATTAAAGGATTGGTTTGGAATTCAGGTCGTCTTTGCTCCAACAAGTCCAGCAACCAATTCACTCTATGATATTGAGTAAAACATTCCCTAAAAGCCCAAGTGTTCTTCACCTAGGGACTGAAGGGTACATGTACATATAGGGAGGCTGTGAACTTGGATACTAAAAAATACATCTTCATTTGCACTTACCTCTGACTGAAATTTAACATTTCCTTCAATTATTAAAAAAAATTCGGAGAAAGCATCAATAGACTTCACCAGACTGTCAAAAGAGTTCATGACACATATAAAATTAAACCAAAACAAAATAAGACCTTGCCTTACAGGATAACTGACAATTTTCAGGTCCTTCCAGGAATGTGATCTGACATAAAGATATCAAATTCCATGATTGGAATACATAAAGTAATAGCCATGGTGTCATACAATGTGATGACATAGCATACAGTGTGATGCTTTTCCCAAATATCTTTCATTATCCTGCTTCATAACAGAAATTCATATCATTTTATATGCTTCTTTTATGTTTTCATTTTATGCATTCATATCCATTTTCAAACAATGCCTTAGGAACAGTCATGGGTAGACACACACTAGAAGTAGGATGACACACATTTTGCAATTGTTGTGACCTAGAAGAGAAGACTTAATCTCTAGAAGCTCACTTAGTGGGAAAGGATTAAATGAGGTATTTAACATCTAAAAGTCTTTTGTTGCTCAACCACAAGAGAATGAGAAAATCGTCACATTATTTTCTTAATGTATGCTAAACTATGAAATAAGGCTCCTTCTCATGTGTTTTAAAATTCAGGTAAGGCAAATCCACTGTGCTTTCATCACAAGTGATGTGTCTTGACCCCGTAAATTACCACAAATGTACTGGAACCACAAAGTAACTATTTGAAAAACAAAAGCTATTCACTCAGGGATACAATTAATATTATAGAAGTCAGGTTGTGTGGCTAAGGAAAATAACCAACAGATAGGAATAATCACTGTAGTTGCAATACTTATAGAACCTTGGATCAAGAAGGGAAATTAATTATAAACAAATAGTTACCATGAACATAAAATTTAATGAGATCTTGGGGGGCAAGATTCATTCATCAAGGAGTGGAAGTTGGGTGAAGGTGAAACACTGGATTTCTAGACATAATTCCATCCCTAACACTGATCCCTCATTCTCTACCTCCCTCCCACCCATCTCAAATTTAGTCATCTATTCTCACAGTATTCCTTTTATCTGGTCTTTTCTATACCTTGTCTTTGGACCTGTTAAGGAAAGTACAAACACTCCAGGAGTCAAGTCTTTACTTTTTCTACTGACATGGTCCAAGAAATCAAAGAATATTAGAATTCTTCAGTTGAAATGTTGCTCCTCAGAAAGGGCTAACAAATGTAAGGATATAGCCTACACATCTTTTCAAACAAAAATGAGCATGTTTACCCACACCAGAGTGTGTAAATCAAGATGATGGTTTACTAGCATTACTCACAAACTCCATCCCATCATTCATTACTTTGTATTCAGGTCTCCCTGGAAAAATCACACATTGTCTACATTGTAGTAGTCATTATGATTGGCCCCTGTGATTAAGTCCCCCATGTTGCCTGCTGATCCAATGATACAAGCTCTGTCTACTTAGTACTCTCTGGTTTTGATCTATTGCTTCCTGGCAAGCTGTCATTGATCATTGTACTGGTCTGAGCCCTCAGGCTCCATCCCCACTTGCCAACCTGCTGGGTCTCATAGCTCTGTGTATAAAAGGTTGGTCAGCACAGATTTAAAAGGACACTTGAAGATCATTTAGTCCAACCTCCTACAAAATAATCCTTATAAAACTTCCATTGCAGGTGATTCTCCTGACTCTGGTTAAACCCTTGAGTTGATGGGCAACTCACTATCATGTGAGACAAAGGAGAATCTACATTATAACCATTATACAGATAAGTACTGGATGTTTGCTTTCATTAATATTGGGTAGTACAGGATGAGGAATTTCCATCTACCAGTGTAGATGGGCATCTCCTCTGCAACTTGAAGTTTTAGGTAACTCCCTGAAACATTGAGATGTCAAGTGACTTGCCCAGGGTCACATAGCCTATAATATATGTCAGAGGTAGGATTTGAACTCAGGTCTTCTGGGGTCCACAACCAGCTCTCTATCCATTATGTAACACTTCTAAGACATATACAAATCTGATTAATAGCTGAAATTAGCAACTTAAGGAAACATTGATCTTGGAGGCCAAAAATAATTGTCATGTTATAATTGATGAGAAGAGATGGTCTAAGCACATATAATCAATTTTGCTCCAGTATCTCTTCTATCTGGAGGAAGAACTTTGAAATTTTCATTTATATGATGACACAAATGTCACTGAAATGTTTAAAAATAAAAATAATTCTAATTTGCCTAATTATTTTCCTGATGATAAATAGGTTACAAACCTTACTTATTTCTTAGAAAGAATTTTACTTCAAATGAATTAAATCTTAATCTTTAGGGCTCCAGTTCATCTTTTTTTAACCACTTGAATCTCAGTCTTCCTATATGAAATTTAATATCTATTCTCTCCTGTTTAGTATGACTTCAAATTTAGTATTATTTCAACTGCATCAAGATATGCTCAAAATATAAATACCTCTGCTATGCTTGCCCCTGTCAGTTACTCAACAGGCTTACCTCCCTTGCCTTTTCTAAACCTAATTGTTTATTATACACCTAGTTGAGGTGTATGATATAATGACAACTGACAAAAGAGAGAAGGAAAAACTGCTCAATTTTTATGTTTCTTTTACTTTCTCCATCAAGAAAAATGATCTTTACCTTTTATAAACAGAAGAGCAATGCCTAATAGAGAGTAGATTCCCAAAATAAGTAGGAAGTTAGTAAGAGATATCTATTTGTTTTTCTTTAATTCAAATGACTTGGTCCAGCTTTATGCCTAGGTACCAAAAGAACTGGTACATGTGAATGATAAGTTACTGTAAGCATTATTTGAAAGCTCATGGAAAGAGGGAGAACTTTTGCAAGATTTGTCACAATTTAAATATATACATATACATGTATATATCCTTTTTAATATTTTGGAGGGGTTTGTTTATTAATTGGTTTCCTTTTAAAACTATTCAGTTCATTTTGCTAATGTATGTTTTTTAGGATATATATGTGCATGTGTGTATTTATGTATGTATACACATGTACATATATATGTTCAAAAATTACACATATTTATATATATCCCTCTAAGGATTACTTTAAGTCCATCCCAAAAATCTTGATGTTTAAAAAAAAACATTCTATTTCATATATTCATTGATTGCTTCTCTGATTTTTTACCAACTCATAATTTTGGATTTAATTAATAATGGAATTGAATTTGGTTTTGTATATTATGGTTATTACTTCCTGAAGGGATTATTATATTTATTGTGTTGTGGTCTGTAAAGAATATATCTATTATTTCTGCCCTTTTTGACATTTTTGCAATATCTCTGTGGCCTAATAGAGTCAATATTGGTAAAAGTTCATGTGGTGCTGAAAAGTACTTATATTCTTTAGCAATACCACTAGAAGAATAGCATACTTTTTTTCTTTTTAGATCTAGTTCCTTCATTAGTTTGTTCAATTTCACATCCTCCCTCCTCCCCCCTTTTTTTCTGCTGGGCTTGTCCAAATCTGAGAGAGCAATAGTAAAGTCTCCTGTAATTGTGTTACCATCTACACCATCTTTTAATTTGGCTAATTTTTCTTCTATTAATTTAGCTGTTAGGATAATTGAAGCATGTAAATTTAATGTTGGTATTGATTTAATTTAAATATTGCTTTTCTTGTGATTCCTTTCAATACAATGTAATATGCTTTTTTATTTCTTTTTATATTGTAAACTTTTGATTTGTTTTATCTGAGAAATGAATAAAACTCTTGGTTTTATAGATTCACCTTCTACAAAGTAAATTTTGTTTCAGCCCTTCATTTTTAGTTTGTGAATGTTTTTGCTTTTTCATGTGTTTTCTATAAACAACAGAATGTTGAGTTTTTTCCTCATCCGGTCTCTCATTCTTTTATTTTTATTGGATTATTTAATCCATTCACATTTAAAGTTACAAAAGTTAGAGTTATATTTCCTCATATATATATTATATGTATATATATATATATATATTTAATACTGTCATTTTTAAAATTAGATTAAAAAATGTTCCTCTTCCAAGATCCATAAAGAACTTTGTCTCTTTAGTTACATTTGCTAAATTAACCTTAATGCAATCTTATTCTCACTGGCTCTCTTACTAACAACCACAATTCCCCTTTCCCCAATTTGGCACTTCTTTCTTTAATTTTAGAGTTTTACTTAAGCTTTTAATTCATTTCCCATCCTTTCTTTCATTTGGTTATATTATTCTTCCCTTTCATTCCCATGCCATTAAGTAAAGTATAAATTTTCTTCCTCTTTTGCCACTCAACTTCTTTCATTTATTTTATACATTTGAAAAATGTTGTACCTGTATTCTAAAAAAAAATATATCTTTTGATCTTTCTTTTCATTAATTCTTTTTCATTTCTGTCTACTCTCAATTTTATTCCCTAGATTAATTGTTTTATACCATTTTATTCCATCTTTTGTCTGTAATTCTCAAGGAATTCAAGCTTCCAAGATAACTATATTGAAGTCCTTGTTTTAAACAGTTTCTATGTGTATTGTCTTGTTGATTTTGCCATCTCTCCCCAGTTTTTCCTGTTTTGTCTAACTTGGAAATATCAATATCTTTGGTTTGAAAAGACAGAAATATTGCCTCATGATACAAATTTTCTTGTGCTCTTGATTGTGCTTTTTGTTACTAGCTCCTGCCTCCCCCATGACTTTTTTTCCCCACTTGCCATGAAATCTCTTTATGTCCATTCCCTCCATCCTTCTGGATGTAAGTTCCCTCCTCTTACCCACCAGAGCATTGATTTCCTTTTTTTCCTGAGGCATTTTGTATTCATGGGGGCACAAAACTCTCTGAAGTAGTTGTCTCTCTAACCACCAAATTCCTGAAGATTATACACATTGTAAGGTCCCCAGCTTCCATTACAGAATCTCTTTCTCTTATCAATTGGAGTGTTATTCAGTGGGATCCACTGCCACCATGAACTGAGATTTACCCTTTCTTTCTCCTGTTTCAATCACTCCATTTACTCTTCTTCCTAAAAGATTGTAGGAGTTACCTCACTTAATTGTTTATCATTGACTTAATTGAAGTATATAGAATGCTCTTCTTCCTCTTCATTCTCTCCTCTCCCCTTTTATACACTCTTTTATTTTGTGTTCCCCTCCTTCCAAAATAATTCATCTGTAGGCAGGTTGTCAATATATTTAGTCCATGATGTTTCATATTTGTTCCTTCACTATCAGTTTTTTCCATTAAAGCGCCACTTTCACACTTACATCCTTTTGAGAAGGAAATCTCTTAATGGAATCTCTGTTGTTTGTTGTAATTGTTATTTTTAATCCTATTGTCATTTTTCTTTCTTTTTTTTCTCTTTGGGAAGTTGATTTATTCAAAATATGTGTGTATGTATACATATACATATATTTACATTTGTGTATTTATAACTTTCAATTTTTCAAGATCTTTCAAATAATATATGTGTATATATTATATAAATATCTATGTGTGTATATACATATGTAAATTTCTTTCTGGTACCAAGTGTTTATAGGACCAGACAATTCTGTCAAAAGTCAATTTAAAAAAAAAATCAGTCAACCCTTTTGTCTACAGACACAAAACCTAATTAATATTTTTTTTCATTTTTAGTTATTTACTATAATCCATTCCTTGTAGCTTCATTTATCCTGGCAGTTCATACCTATACAAAAGAGAAGAAAGGAAAGTGTCCTGGCAATTTGTACTCTAACATATCTGTGTAGGAGAAACTTTGTTCTTAATTTAATACTATTATTTCCTGGTCTAGCAGCCTCATTTAAGTATGCTTTTCCCTGCCCAGGGAGAGCTCCTTCCCCACCTTCAGTTCCCTCTCTAAAAAAAGAAAAAGAGAGAGAAGCTTATGGTCAAACTATTCTTATGTAAACAAAGGACCTGACTATAACCTTTGAGTTCTAATTCTATACAGTAATGAATGGTAAAACTTATAGGGGGCTTTGGAGTTTCTAAATAAGAGTAATCACTTTAAATGCTTTCTCCTGAGATTTCCAGGTGATCATCTGAGGCATGGGTTAATGAAGTCAGAGGCCTTCCTTTACAAGGCTGAAACAAATGAACTACACAGAATGTGGGTCATTTGAAGTAATTACATGAATAAAGATAAATTTTAGGTAAAGTTGGAATGCAGCTACATAGCTGAAAATAATCTAAGGTTTCATTAATTACTGTGACAAGCTCATATATTACAAATCCAGAAAATGAGATCCACAGGAAATATGAGGTGGTGATTAATCTACTCACCAAACAAATTAGATTTTTTTACAACAACACTACTAGGTCAGAAGGGAATAATAGAACTAGAAAGACACCTTGACTCAGTAAATCTGAGTTCAAATCTCTCTTCTGCCACTTACAACCTGTATAACATTGGACAAGGCACTTAGCTTCTCTGGGCCTGTTTCCTCATCTGTAAAACAAGGAGATTGTATGTGATGACCTCTGAGGTCCCTGACAGTTCAAAATCCATGATCTTACAATCCTATTTTCTCTTCATTGCTTCCAGATGAAGGAACTTAGTTTGAACACTATGTTTGAGTTCTCAACAGAGGATAGAGAAAACTGTTTAATCTGATATCTGGCAATATCTTGACATTTTATTTTCCTAAGCAGTTGTGACAGTGCCAAATGAGCAATCCATCTTTCATGGGCATCTAGGATGCTGGCCATTTCCTCAGGCTCGTTTAAAAACTCCGTACCACTGCATATGATTTAAATTTCCTGCTCCCAATTGTTCATATTTGTAACAAGTCACACCACTAAAGGAATTAATTTTTCAAATTATCTAAGCATGCATCTATAGGATCAAGAGGCAGGTTAGTGATGTGCAAAGAAAACTGATCTAGAATTCATGACAACTAAGCTCTGGACTAGAGATTGCTGGCCTTATATATCTCTATGGCTCAGGGTGCTCATTTGTAAAATAAAAGGACTGTATTGGATCAGTAGTTACAAAGCTCTTTGAAAGCACCCATGTTATAGTTGTAGACTTAGTATTCATTGATTGTGGAAAAAATACATTTGCATATGAATTTGCAGGTCCCTTGCAACAAGAGATTATGGATTGCTCACTGTCTCTTATTCCCCATATCCAATCTATAGCCAAGGTCTATTGATTTCACCTTTGCAGTATCTCCCAATACATCCCCTTCTCTCCTCTGATGCTTTCCACCACTCTACTGCAGACCTGCATCACCTCACACCTGGATTATTGCAATAGCTTGCTCATAGGTCTGCCTGTCCCAAATCTCTCCTCACTCCAATCCATCCTCCATTCAGCTGCCAAAGTGATTTTCCTAAAGCACCAGTCTGATCATGTCACTTTATTCCCATTTGACTGGCAGCTGAAACATCCTATATGTGTTGTTTTTCCTTATTAGAATATAAACTTCTTGAGAACTGAGCCTGTTTTACTTTTATGTTTGTATCTTCACCATTTAGCATGGTGCTTTGCACATAAGCTTTCCACTCATTCATTCATTCATTCATTCATTCTGCAAAGAGCTGAAGAGTCACAGTTTTCCAGTGACTTGTTTTCTATTACTCAACAACCTCATACCTAGTCTTTGGGGCAAGGAATCTTATGGGATCATGAAATTATAGGTTTCAAAATGAAAGAGACCTTAGAAGTCATTTAGTACAAGACTAAAGGTCTTGTATTTTCACAGGTGAAGCAACTAAGGTTCAGAGAGTTTAAATGGGTTTCCTGGAATCACACAGGTAGTGAGTAGCACAGATGGGAATTGACTCCAGGGTCTCTGACCTGGAAACTTAATTTAGATAAATTAATTTATGTAGAATTGCCATTTTTTTTATTTTAGCTTGGTCTGCCCATAAACAATTACTATTTCTTCAATTGTTTAGATCTATCTTTATTTGCATGAAAAGTGTTTGTTTATACACTCCCTGGATTTGTCTTGTCAGGCGAACTACTAAACATTTAATATCATCTGCCATGATTTTAAATGGAATTTCCCTTTCTCTTGCATCTTGCTGGACTTTGTTGGTAATTTATAGAAATGCTGATGTTTTATATGGGTTTATTTTATATCCTGCAACTTTGCAAAAGTTGTTAATTGTTTCAGCTAGTTTTTTTTTAATTGATTCTTTAGAGTTTTCTAAGTATACCATCATATTACCTGCAAAGAGTGATAGTTTTGTTTTATCATTGCTATTTTCTTACCTCCAGTTATTTTTCTTGATTTATAGCCATAGATAGCATTTCTAATATAATATTGAATAATAGTAGTGATAATGGACATCCTTGCTTCACCCCTGATCTTATTGGGAAGATTTCTCATTAATCTCTGTGACAGATAATGCTTGCTCTCAGTTTTACATAAATACTACTTATTTTAAGAAAGGCTCCATTGATTCCTACACTTTCTACTGTTTTAAACAGGAATGGGTATTGTATTTTATCAAAAGCTTTTTTTCTCTATCTCTTGATATAATCATATGATTTTTTATTGTTTTTTTTTGTTACTGATATGGTCAATTATGCTGATGGCTTTCCTAATATTGAACTGTATTACTAGTATAAATTCCATCAGGTCATACTGTATGATCTTTGTGATATTTTGTTGTAGTTGCTTTGCTACTATTTTATTTATTTTTCCCATCACTATTCATTGGAGAAATTGGCCTATAATTGTCTTTCTCTGTTTTTGCTGTCCATGGTTTAGGTATCAAAACCATATTTGTGTCATAAAATTAATTTGGCAGTACTCCTGTATTTTTTTCAAATAGTTTTTATAGTACTAGAATTAATTGTTCTTTAAACATTGGGTAGAATTCACTTTTGAATCCATTTGGACTTGAGGATTTTTCTTAGGAATTTCATTTATCTGTCTGTGCTTTCTGATGTTTTTCTTTTTCTTTATGCTTTTCCCATCTTTCCCTCCAAAGGACCTATTTGTGAGCTGCACTTTGATTAATGATAAATGCAGGGGACTAGGGATGGTGAGAGTGAATCCTAAAGTTATCTAATAAGGAGCATGGAGAGCACATAAGCTTTTAGTCACACTGCACTTTGTGTAAGACTTGGGAGTGATATTGCTTTGAAATACTGTGCTGCATGCAGAGCTTAAGACAGATGGCTCTTTTCTCCCTATTTAGATAAAGCTTTACATTTCTAAATAGCATCAAAGAGAATAAGGCAGGGTGGGGGTGGGTGAATTTCAACAGAGCTGGGGTATATGGAAGTTTCTTTTCCTTTATGAAATGAGGGTCTATGCGCTGAATGCTTTAGGTTCTGAAACTGTGGCATGATATAAAGAATGGCTTTGAATCATGGCTTTGAAGGTTATAGTGTAACTAATCAATCGAAGGTATTTATTAATCACCTAATGCTTGCCAGAAGCCATGGCTATGAAGGTAATAGAAAATAGTCTTGACCAGTGTAAGTCACTTCCCCTATATGAGGCTTAGCTTCTATAAAATGGAAATAACCCCTGAAACTCTAAAGGTCATTGAAAAGAAAGTGCATTACCCAAAACACTTATATATGTTAATATCAAACCTCCAAGCCTTCCATTAAAAAAAAAACTGCTTAGGGAAAAAAATCTTAAATTAAATTAATTAAAGGGCATTTTAAATAACTGAAGTAAAAAATCAGTCTGAGTTAGAAATATGAATTATAGAGCATTTTAAAAGATATTCTTTATATTTGTGTGATTCTTAAATACACACATAGAAATTATAAACAAAGTCTGCCACTATATATAACAAATTATTTATGATTTGAAGATTAAAAACTTCAAAGTAGATTTATCTTAAGCTCATTATTTTATACTGAGACTTGAAGTAATTGGGTTTTTTTTAGATTAAACAGAAAAGATCTCCATTTATTTATCTATAAATGATGGGATTGAACTAGATGAACCAGAAGTCTCCACTAGCCTGAAAATTGTGATTCAATGTTCTGATACTAAGATTGGAGTCAGCATGGTACAAATGAAAGAGTCAGGAGTCAAGAGATGTGGTTCTAGTCTCTGTTATTTAATCTCTTTAAGCATCACTTTACTCATCTGTAAAATGGGGATAATAGCACCTGCCTAATTATTATAACCGGGATATTGCAGTGTTTCCATGACATAGTGTACATGAAAGTATTTTGTAACAGTAAATCTATTTAAATATGAGATGTATAACAATTATTTGTCATTGGAACATTGTGACAATGTAACAATAGATTTTGCCAAATTTTTGAAAAGTTTGTTGGCAGAGAATAAACATCACCCACCTCAAATCATGCTTACATTATTGATTTGCTGTGGGAACTCTATTACAGAGGTCATCAGTGCAGTTCCTGTATAAATGACTAGTAATTCCAAATTAACTATATTTAAATTTTGCAATGATTTAACACTAAAAGCTGAGGTGACTATAGGAAGGAAATTCCAGGCAAAATTCCCTGAAAGAAAAAAAAATCTGAATCAATGAAAATAAGAGGTAAATGGGCACAATCTTAAAGTGATGTGTCTTGACTTTAAAAATCCCATGGTTAGTCTAGCCTGTCACTTTGATTTTAATACCTGTCAGAATGTCAGTGTACCAGAATGAATTCTCCCTCTGAAAACAGGCATCTCATTTCTAGTCTGTGGAATTTAGAAATTGCATTTTTCAAGAATTGTGAACATGACACTCTAACCTGACATATACACTACACAACATCTAACTCCCTCTGTGATACTGCAGTGAAAATACTAGGGGAAATGTTCACTAGCAATCAGGCCAGGGTGTTCAGAGTAATGTTCTTTTAACTTCAAATAGTGTCTTTACTATTCTTTTATCACGTGTCCATTAAGAGCAAAAAAAATAATAATGCAAAACAATTTTTGTCCTCTAACTACAAAGAAACTATCCTGCATCAAACAGAATCTCTTTCCAAAGGCAGGAGCATAGAAACCTTAAATATGATTTTCATTGTGTAATCCTTATATAATTGGTGAAAATGATTACTAGTTCTTGGTTACAAATTTCTCAGCAAATTATAGAATAGTGTCCAAACAGGAAAGTGTTTGAAAAAAGAAAATTGAACTCAAACAAGCTGTTATTTGGAAAGAGAAAGAAGGAAGGATGGATGGAAAGAAGGAAGAAAGGAAAGGAGGTAGGGAGGGAAGGAAGGAGGAAGGAAAAAAGGGAAGGAAGAAGGAAGGAAGGAAGAAAAGAAGGAAGAATGGAGGAAGAGTGGAGGAAGGAAGGAAAACAGGAGGGAGTGAGGAAAACAGGAGGGAGGGAAGTTGAGAGAAAGCATCCCTACAGTGAGTGAAAGAAAATCTGAACTAGGGGTAGACAAAAGTAGGTATAAAATATATTGGAGAATAAGGAAAGACACATGTTAACAAGATTTGTTTTTACAAAAGTATATAGTTTATTTTTCTCTCCTTGGCAAATAGATATTTATTTTGTGTTGGAGTAATCCCTCTAGTATCCCCTAAAATGCAGAAATTACATCTTTCTAACATGGGGCAAGGCACACAAATTCAATTCAATCCAACCTAAAAGTATTTATTATCAGATTACTGATAATTCAAAGAAAAAAAGTTTTTGCTCTCAAGGAGTTTCTGCCTCTAAGGTATCTTGTGATGTTCTAAATAAAGGTGTTAATAACTTATTTACTTTTTCAGTCATTGTACTATGCAGTTGGTGGGTGCACCTTAAGTCAAAACATTAGTTATTGATGGAATTCCCTTTCTTTCCACTCAAACAAGTACCTCTAACACTAACCAATGGTTTGACTGAATATACTTAGCTGCCTCTCAAAACAAGATTTGTATGTTCACATTAAAGTTCAACATCATAATGAAGTTGTTCAGTCAGTTTCAGTCATGTCTGACTGTGTCCCCATTTGGGGTTTTCTTGGCAAAGTTACTGGAATGGTTTGCCATTTCCTTCTTTAGCTCATTTTGCAGATGAGGAAACAGAGGCAAGGAGTGGTAAGTGCACTTGGTGCAGGGTCACACAGCTAGTACGATGAATCTTTCTGACCCCAGGTTCAGCACTCTATCTACTGTGCCACCTAGCTGCCCATTTTCTAGAGTTGGCTAATTCAATGGGGCAAAAATGAGATCAAATGTATTATTGGACAGCATGTACATAAGAAATCCTATCTGTTTGAATTTTTTCTTTTCCAAAAAACAGCTTTAGCTTCACTTAGTCACAGCTCAAACATTTTGAAAACAAAATAAAACGCAAACCTAGAAACTCTTTGTCACATTCTAAATGAGCTGAGGATTCTGATATGCAGACTGGTTTAGATGAGTTTATCCTATCTTATCAGTCAAGCAGCTGATGAACATTCATTTATGACCACTATGTGCTGTGCTAAGCTCTGGGGATACAAAGAAAAGCAGAAGACAGTCCATGTTCTTAAGAAGCTCACAGTCTAAGTGAGGGAGATGAAAGGCAAACAACTATGTGCAAACAAGATATAGGCAGGATAAATTGGGGATAGTCACAGAGGGAAGGCAGGATTCGAGATGAAGGACTGCAGAACTTCTTGCAGAAGACAGAACTTTAGCTAAGATTCAAAAGAAGGAAGGGAGGCAGAGATGAAGAAGGGAAATATTCCAAACATGGGGGAATTCCATTGAAATCCATTCAAATTTCAGGAGATTATTGTATGTATTATATGTGAGGAACAGCAAGCTGTCTAGTGTCACTGAATGGCAGAGTGTATAAGGAGGAAAATATAAAAAGAGTGGGTTAAAAGCCAATCAGATGGCTTTATATTTGACCCTGAGGACAATAGGGAGCCATTGGAGTTGATCATAATTATAAACATGCAAGCATTTGTACAGGCCCTTAAGGATCACAAAGCACTTTACATTTAAATATGTTACTTCATCTGATTCTCACAAAAATCCTGTGACGTAGGTGCTCTAATTATTCCCATTTTATAATTGTAGAAATTAAGACAAAGAGAAGTTAGGTGACTTTCTAGGGTAACACAGTTAGTAAGTGACTGAAGCCTAATTTGAAATCAGGTCTTCCTGACTCCATACCTAGGATCTCTATCCACTGTATTACCTGTGTGACCCTGGTCAGGTCACTTAACCTCTCTCCCAGAGTTGTGAGAATCAGATGAAGTATGTAAAATACTTTGTGAGCCTTAAGACACTATACAAATGCTAGAAATGATTATAGTTATAATTAGGCATTTTACTGTTCCAAGAGTTTTTGGATAGATTTGAGGGGGTCCATGACCTGCACTTTTGAGCAATAAGGTGGTATAGTGGACAAGAGTAGGCCTAGAGCCAGGAAGAGTCATTGTCCTGAGTTCAAATTTGACTTCAGACACTTACTAGCTGTGTGACACTAGGCAAGTAACTTAACTCTGTTTGACTTAGTTTTCACATCCATAAAATGAGCTGGAGAAGGAAATCAAAAGCCACTCTAGTATCTTTGCCAAGAAAACCACAAATGGGGTCATGAAGAGACAGACACAACTGAAAGCAATTGAACAACAATAACAATGACCTGTACTTTAGAAAGATCAATTTGACAACTATGGGATGGATTGCAGTAGGGAAAGACTTGAGGCAAGGAGACCAACTAGAAGACTATAGCAATAGCTTAGCTGAATGGTGATGAAAGCCTGCACCAAGGTGTTGGAAGCCAGAGGAGAGAAGGGGGAATATTTGTATGATGTGAAAAGCTGTGACGATAGGACTTGACAACTATTGGTAAAAGACAGTAAGGATGAAACCTAGGTTTTGAAACATTCATTCAGTCCTCCTTTAAAGAATGGTTCAAAGTCTTTCTTTCCTCCATTTGGTTACTTTTCTTTGATCTTCTTTCCTTCCCCTTCCCCATTCTCTCTTGCTCTTTCATCACTGTAGCTTGTTCCATTCTGTCACCCCTTAGCAAATTCTGTAACTCCCAAAGTGGATGCAAAAGAAAGAGTCCTTTGAAAACCTTTTTTTCAGGAGTTGGCTCAAAATGTAGAAAACTTATTGCTAATAGACTGGCAAGTTTTCCTTGTGTTTGTTTCAAAGGCATAGGGGAAATGCACAAATGTGCATACACATGCATGCTCACACATAAACATGCATACATTCATACATGCATACATATACATACATTTATTAGTATGAGAAGCAGAATCAAGGAGACTGGCCCTTAACAGACAGCTTTGTATCCCAGATCAGGCATAGGCAGGGAACAAAACAGGTCTGATTAGGATATGTCAGGACTGAACTTGCCTAAGCAGTAAGGATCTGATAGGTAACAGTGAGATCCACCTGAAAAAATGGTGACATTTCAGAAGTGAACATGAGGTTGGAAGAATAAAGTGTGTACTGTGAATTTAAGCAGATGAGTAGTATAGGCAGATGAGGTTCAGAGACTAGGAGATGGGAAAGTGAACAAGAGTAAGCAGAAAATAGCAGAAATGAATTCTAATCCTAAGGCAAGATTGTTCACTTTCTCTCCTCTTTTGCACTTAATTTACTAAAGGGAAAAAGGTGTTGCTATGATTCTTTCAAGAGAGTTAAATCCTATAGACATAGGAGGGTAAGCGTTCTAAAGGTTCTTATGCAATGGGGAAAAGATTGGTTTCTCTTTCCTCAAGATTTTACTAAGAGAAGACACATCTAGTTTTTGTCTCCCCCCCTCCACTTTGTCTCTAAGAGCTAATGCCTATGTTTCTAATTTATTAAAATAGAATTGCCAGATGACTTAATTTGGCATTTAAATTGAATTCCTTTTATCGTCTTTGTTTTTTATCATCCTACATGAAGTTTTTTGACAATTTTCTTTAGGAAATCTGTCCAGACTAAATCTATTCTCCCCTTATATAATTATTTGGCTTAAGAAATTACAAAGTTTCACGTATTTTTTTTTAATTCTAAAATATTCTAAATGTCAAAACCCTTGAGTAGTAACAACAGGAAATAAGATATTCAGCTACAATATAAACCACTAGCTCTGCCTTCCTATATTTATCCTGGGGCTAAGGAAGGCTGAAGGATTGCACATAAGCAGCACTTTTATCTCTTGCATTCCCTTAGGTAGTTAGTTCCAAAACTTATGAAATGACATTTTATTTTTGAATAGTACATTACAGAAACAAAGCATTTCTCTCTTTATTTCTATCTATAGAAATAGCTCACTAGATAAATAAATAGATTAATGTGATTTGATCTTCAAGGAAATCTTGTGAGGCATTATCAACATTTTACATGAGGAAAATATTCAGGAATCTGAATCCTTCCCCTTCCCCTCATGCACATTCCATAAACATCTGTGATTCCAAATGAGTCCTAAGTGTGGTGAGTATGGGGAGTGAGCATTAGGGTGAGACAATGATAGGAATCTTCTGCCTTTGTAGCTGATGGGAGGAGTCATGGCCCTGGGATTGGTACTATTCCTAATGGAGCTGTTCTAGAATCTGAGGGTTGTGATAACAATCCCTGACAGGCATCATATCTTACTGGTCTAGTTCTGAGGGCTCAGTATTCCACAGACAAAGGGTAGGAGAATGTTTGCCCAGGATCAAAAACCTAGTATGTATCTGAGGCCAGATTTGAGTTCAAGAAGTTGAATCCTCTTGACTCTAGGACCAGCCCTCTATGCATTGTGCCAATTAGTTGCCTTAGAGTTGGAGGGGATGTGATTAGCCATCTAGCCAAACCTCTATCCAAAAAACATCACTACTAAACCAATTCCCTGAGAGGAGGTCCTCCAGCTGCTCCTTGCTTGATGTTTCCTGGTGGAGGTGAATCCCAAACTGCCCATTCTACTTTTTGATATTGCAAATTGTTAGGAATTCCCCATCCCCGACAGTAAATCTAAATCTGCCTCCTTGCAAAGTATAACCAGTGCTCCTAAATTTGCCTTCTGGAGTGAAACAAAGCAAGTGCCTTTTTTTTCTTCCACATGACAGGCCTTCACCTATTTGAACACAGCTTTCATGTCTCCTCCCCACTGCTCCCACTCCCTCCTTCAGAGTCTTCTCTTCTGCAGGCTAAATATCTCAAGTTCTCACATTTTATCTTCAGATAACATTAATTTAAGTACCTTAACCACGGGGGTACTATCCCCTTTGATAGTTCTAAAAGCTACACTTGTCAATGCAATCCAACATTTAAGCCATTTTCAAATGTTAGCCATTTCCAATCCTTTTATATTGAAATATGTATAAATTGTATAATATTCCCTTGTTTTCTTGATGAGGGTATTGAACATAATTTCACTGTTTTGATCACTTAGAGTGACTATTTCAAACACACTCATTGCAAGTAATTCAGTCATACCTTGAAGTCTGTGCATGTGCTTCAGGATGTTTGCCCCAACAACAAATATCATCAACTTTACTTAACTTTCTAACACATACATTTCATAAGTATTTTTTTTATTTTTCCCTTTGTCATCAGGCTTTTTCCTGTAAATTTTTGCTGCTGTCAAAGATTCTGTCTCCAAGAAACCTGCCCCTACACCCCTACTTTCATAAATACATATATGTGTATAAATATATGTATTCACATGCATTTTATACTTATGCATATATGTGTATATGTGGTACACATTTGTATAAATGCTTATATATTTGTATATTTGAATATGTAATAATTTGATCTTTTATTAGAATGGGAAACAGCCATATTTCTGAGAATTTTAAATAAAAGAGTAAGTACATTTGTTAAATGTTTACTATGTGCCAGATATTATGCTAAATGCTTCACAAATATTATCTCACTTGATCTTGACAACAACCCTAAGGAGATTAGCTGTTATTAGTATTCCCATCTTACAGATGAAAAAAATTGAAGCAAACAGAGGTTACATGACTTGCCTATTGTCATGCAGCTAGGAAATGTCTGAGGCTGGATTTGAATTCAGGTCTTCCTGACTTCCTGGCTGGATTCTAGTGACTGAATCACCTAGTAGCCACCTCATGGCCAAGAAATTGGTCATTCTGATCTGTCATTGTATTACCTTTAAATAAAATCCATTAAAGCTAAAAATGCCCTGAGACTATAGAATCAGCTACTAGACTTAATTTTGGGAGAATTTAGCTGAGTTGATGCCTCTAATCTGCCATCTTGGCTCTGCCTTCTCTATATCTGCATTATTGAAAGAAACCTTAGACTATGAAAAAGGAAAACTCGTAGGCTAGGATGGGATCTCAGTCAGCTCAAGAACATTATGTACATTTATATACTTATTTTCTGTTTCACCTCCTTTTTTCATGTTCTCAATCTCTGTCATTGAATGTAAAATCATAGAAACCTAGGATTTTGCAGTTATAAAGGCTTTTGGAAGGGAACTATGTCAATTCAAAAGAATGGCTCTTAGTGGTAGAATTTCAAGCACTTTTATAGACTGGCAGAGACATCATCATCATCATCACTGATACCTATAATGCTTAAAGTTTGCAAAAATACTTTACAAGCAGGACCTAATCTTCTTTTTATAACAATCCAATGGAATACTTTACCAATTGTACAGATGAGGAGCCTGGATCTGAGAAAAGTTAAAAATGACTTGCTAGATACAGAGCTAGCATCTGATATAGGTTTCAAACCCAGGCCAGTACTCTACCTGCCCCTAAAATCACACTTTCTGAGCCACTTATTTTTGAAGCTCATTGTGATATTACCATTGGCCTAATCCTTTCAGGTCTGAGATTTTAAGATTGGCTATTTGTATGTCTTTTTTCCCTAGTCTACAGAATTATGGAGATCCACCATAGGAAGCCTCTGAGTCCCCATAGCAAATTAAGGAAAATAATGTCATCTTCCACATAAGTTACCGTAGAACCCTAGTATACAGTAACCATGTGGTGATACTGGATTTATTGATGTTGGATAAAGCTGTTTTCCCCCCAAGGCCTAGTCTTTCTCTATCCAAAAGCTAACTTTGCCTCTTCTCTCCCATTGTACCTTGTTCCTTCCCTCCTTTCTTTGGCACCCCCCAATCTAGGATGTTCTGTAACTAGAACTCCCCAGTTTAGAAATTTCTAGCTTCCTTGCTAGATGGTATTCCCTTATCTGCTGCATTAAAAGAGGTGAACAAGTAATATATGCTGTAAGATTTCCTCCTTCCAAACAAAACATCCAGTCTTCAATTTCCTCAGATGCCCTGGTCACCTTCTCTGATGCTTAAAATAAAATTGGACCTAAGTATCCCACTTATCAGTGATAATAATGATAATAATTTGGTGTAATGAAGTGCAAAGCCTTAGGAACTATCTGTGCCAAAACACTGTGGCTCTGGTTGTTTTTCTTGCTGTGGCTTAAGGACCATCATATCAAAGGCTTCCTGGAGCCATGATTATATACCTTCCCTGGCCTTCTTAGTCTTGTTCTGCAGATATTCACTTCCCTATGGTGTGTGTGTAAAGGGGAGGGGAGCAAAGGTGACAATTGCCCTAATTTTGAAGTGTTAGCTTATGTCCCTGCTTGAGGATGGATGCTGCACTATTGCCCCCTTCTGAATGTTCCCTTGGGAATCTCCAGTTAAGTCACATGGTCTTTCCTTAAATGGTCAAATATAGAAGTTATTTTTTGGCTCATATGGTTCTTCTACAAAACCACTCAAAGACCTAGATACAGACAACAAGTTGCAAAAAAAGAGAGATACTTTCTCCTTAAAGATTCATTTTTTGGTAAATCTAATATAAAGTTTGGGTTGATTGATTTATTCAATCAGGTCACCTCACCTCACTTAAAGTAAATGATAAGATGCCCTAGTAGCTGAACCAGATGAAACAATCAATAAATCAATTACTCATTCATAGGCTTTTATTTAAAGCAGTCAATTAATCATAAGCTTTAGACTAAGGGAGAAAAGTGCATGGAACTTGCAACAAAAGATAGGAAGAGAGTTTGGATAGCTGCGGATACTTGGTTGTACTGAAGAGCTGTCAATAAATTTTTAAGAGAGCTAGGAAGGGAGTCATTTGAGAGGGTGAAGCAAGTGAGAAATCCCTGAAAAGCCCCTGATAAGGTAATGCTTGATTGGGGGAAAAGGAGAGGCTTCAACTCTGTTCTTGGTCTCAGTTTCCTTCCCTCCTATCACTAAAGACAGAAAAGATATAGATTCATAGCTCCACAAGGAAGTTATAGAACAAATTATACCATGCCTAAAAGAAACTTCTTGAAAATCCATCAAAACAGGGAAAGGAGTTCCCTTTACAAAAAAATGAAGGTACTCATTTGCCAAATATACTCTCCATGTATGTACCCACTTTCCCTTAGACCCTGTATACATTTGTGTGATAGCTTGTCACACATTTTTAGTGCATGTTTTATATCAACCCATTTTACTCTGCTTTATACTGTATGTTCCATCCTAAAATCTACCAAGGTTGACTGATCAAATTGATTATCAAATGAAAATCTTGGTGGAAGGGAAGCAAAATGATGGTAAGTTCATGCTGATGACAGATAATCACTCCCAACTCATCAAGGGTACTCTTTTAACCCTAAAGGGGAAAGATAGCCTTGCTTTAAGGCCCAAGCTTCATGTGTGAGAGTGGAAGTTAGAGTAACAAAACTCAGAGCTTATAGGGGCTACAGGAGAAACAAGAAACTAGGTGACATAAATAATTCAATCTTCTCCCCACCCCTCTACTTCCCCAAATACTTGCTCCTTGGCCTGGTTAAATACAATATATAACACATTTTGAAAACTGTGTTCCATCTTTTCAAAACTTTCAAAGACACTAAAGGCATGAATTATGCTGAGGAGAATATTAAATGGCACGCATATGAAGGACACATAGATAGGTAGTTATTAATATCAGGATGATTGATCTCATGTCCTGGCAAGTAGCACACGTTAACTTTAGGACCAGCAACCTTCAAATTTACATAAGTACAGTAACTGTCAGATCATTAACAGGTCATTAGGAACACTGGAAAAGGTTGCCAAAGAAAAATCTGAAAAAGGAACTGTGGCTTCACTAGATAATGGCAAAAACCTAAGTTTACCTGAGAAAGACACTATTTATTAGTACCAGCACTCAGGATTCATGATGGAATGTTAGATTTATTGATGTAATGTGGAAAAAAATAAAAAAACCCTCCATTTTTGAGAGGTGGAATGAAGGGTTTTTTTTCCCTCTAACAGGTTAGATCTGCTTCTCGTCTTGCATGGTACCCCTTTATTATTTCATGCACATTCCCTAAAACTTCATATACATTAAACAGTCTATAACTGGAGCTTATTAGAAAAAATAAACCATGTCATTGCCTAAGAAATAAAAAATTAGGTTGAAAGAATGAAGGGGTTCTTATTAAAAAGAAAAAGAAAAGAGAAAAGCTCATCCTGATTGAGAACAATGACATACTATGACTATTCCTTTTTTTTTCTTCACCATTGAAAAGATGAGAGGTAAAAAAGTTAACTGAATGGAGGTACGAAAACTAACTTAAGGAGGTACAAAAGCTAACTGAAAATAATAATTCCTTAAAAATTAGAATTGGTCAAGTGGGGGCTAATAAATCTATGAAAAATCAAGAATAAGTAAAAGAAATTCAAAAGAATGAAAAAAGAAAGGAAAATGTAAAATGCCTCATCAGAAAAACAACTTACCTGGAAAATACATCCAGGAAAGATAATTTAAGAATTATGGCACTATCTAAAAGTCATGATCAAAAAAAAAAAAGGTTGGACTGCATATTTCAAGAAATTAATAGGTAAAATTGCCCTGATATCCAGTAATCACAGGGCAAAATAGTAATTGAAAGAATCCACCGATCACCTCCTAAAAGAGATCCCAAAATGAAAACTCCAAGGAATATGGTAGGCACATAGTTCCAGAACTATGAGGTCAAGGAGAAAATACTGCAAGCAGCCAGAAAGAAACAATTTAAATATCATGGAGCAACATTCAGGATTACATAGGACTTAGCATCTTCTACTTTAAAGTATCAGAGGGCTTGGAATATGATATTCTAGAAGCCAAAGGAGCTTGTATTAAAACCAAGAATTAACTACCCAGCAAAATTGAGCATAATTTTTCAGGGGAAATGGGGGACTCTGAATAAAATAGGGGACTCTCAAACTTTCCTGATGAAAAGACCAGAGCTGAACAGAAAATTTGATCTTCAAATAAAAGACTCGAGAAGTGTAAAAAGGTAAACTGGAAAGCAAAACTACAACAACAACATGTTATTCAATAATGATAAACTGTTTATGTCCCCACATAGGAAGATCATTCTTATAACTCTTGAGAACTGTATCTCTGTTAGAGCAGTTAGAAGGAGTATATATAGACAGAATGTGGGTATAAATTGACTTTGATGTGGTATACAAAATTAAGGGTTGAAAAAAATGATTGTACTAGGAGAAGAGGAAAGGAGGAGGCAAAATGAAGTGAATTACATCATGTGAAAATGTACAAAAGATGAGACAGCTAGGTGGTGCAGTGGATAGAACACCAGCCCTAGATTCAGGAGGACCTGAATTCAAATTCAGCCTCAGACACATAACACTTACTAGCTGTGTGACCCTGGGCAAGTCACTTAACCCCTATTGCCCAACCAAAAGACTTATTACTGTAGAGGGAAAGAAGGGAGGGGGTGAGCATCATTTGAACCTTACTTAATTGGATTTGGCTCAAAGAGGGGATAACATACACTCTCAGTTGGGTGCAGAAATTTATCTTACCATATATGAAAGTATGATGGGAAAGGGAAAAGAAAATGGAGGGGGTGCTCTGAGAAGAGAAAGCAGAATGAAGGAGGCAGTGGTTAGAAGCAAAACTCTGGTGAGGAGAGACAGCGTGAAAGGAGAGAGAAAAGTATAAACAGGGGACAGTAGGAGGAAGGTAAATATATAGTAATCATTACTGTGAATGTGAATGGAATGAACTCTCCCATAAAATGGAAATAGATAGCAGAGTGGATTAAAAAACATAATTCTACAATATGTTGTTTAAAAGAAATACAGTTGAAGCAGAGCGACATGTGGAGTGAATGTAAATGGCTAGAACAGAATATATCATGCTTCAGCTGAAGTTTAAAGTAACAATCCTGATCTCAGACAAAGCAAAAGCAAAAATAGATCTAATTAAAAGAGATAAAGATGGAAACAATATCTTGCTAAAAAGGCACCATAGGCAATGATGTAATATCAATAGTAAACATATATGCACTAAATGGTACACCATTCAAATTCTTAGAGAAGTTATGTGGGTTATAAGAAGACATAGAAAGCAAAAATTTACTGGTGAGGGACCTCCTTCTCCTCTTCTCAGAGCTAAATAAGTCTAACTACAAAATAAACAAGAAAGAAGTTAAGGAGGTGAATAGAATTTCAGAAAAGTTAAATATGATAGACCAGGGAGAAAACTGAATGAAGAGAGAAATATACCTTCTTCTCAGCAGTACATGGCACCTACACAAAAACTGACTGTGTATTATGGCATAAAAATGTCACAGTCAAATGCAGAAAGGCAGAAATATTCAATTCCTTTTTCACATCATGATGCAATAAAATTATGTATAATAAATGGCCATGGAAAGATAAATTAAAATTAATTAGAAAAGAAATAATGTAATGCAAAAGAATAAGTGAGTCAAACAACAAATCATGGAAGCAATCAATAATTTCTTCAGTGAGAATGACAATAATGAAACAACAGACCAAAATTAATGGGATGCAGCCAAAGCAGTACTTAGGGGAAATTTTATATCTCTAAATATCTATAAGAATAAAATAGAAAAAAGAACAAATTAATGAATTGGGCATGCAATTTAAAAACCTAGAAGAAGAACAAATTAAAAATCCCCAATTAAATACCAAATTAGAAATTCTAAAAATCAAAGGTGATTTTAATAAAATTGAAATTAAGAAAACTATTGAACTAAGAAATAAAACTAAGAGTTGGTTTTATGGAAAAAACAAAATAAACCTTCGATAAATTTTATTTAAAAAAAGAAAGAAGAAATTAAAAGGGTGAATCCACCCTTTTTTTTCTTCCACCCTTTTTAATTTCTTCTCCTAAGTGAAGATGAAATTAAAGCAATATTTGGGAACTATTTTGCCAAACTCTATGCAAATAAATCTGTCATCTAAGTGAAATGAATGAGTATTTATAAAAATATAAATTTCCCAGACTAATAGAAGTGGAAATAAAATATTTAGATAGCCCCATTTTGGAAAAAAAAAAATTGAACAAGCCATAAATTAATTCCCTAAGAAACAAATCTCTGAGACAAGATGGATTTACAAGTGAATTCTACCACACATTTAAAGAACAATTAATTCCAATACAATATAAACTATTTAGAAAGATAGGCAAAGAAGGAGTCCTATAAAATTCCTTCTATGACACAAATATGGTGCTGATACCTAAACCAGGAAGGGTAAAGACAGAGAAAGAAAATTATATGCTTTTGGTTTAGGAAAGGAGGCTGAGTGACCATTTTTTAAATTAATTATTCACCAGCCAAAATTAATGAAATGATTAATTACCCACAAATCATGTCTCTCTGACTTTTTATATGGCACATTCTGTAGCATAAACTGGTCCCACAAGCAGGAGACCCTGTGCCCCAATGTGGTGAAAAAGGCAAATGCCAACACCAGGACCCCCCATGTGCCCTACCATGGCCAGAGGAACAGGCAGATTCCAACTCTGAGAACCACCATGGGCAAATAGGCATCCTCCAGCAATTAGAGATAGTAGGCCAGACCTCTATGTGCTTCAATACAGCCCTAGCCTAAAAGGTATCCTCCAACACCTCCACATGCTTTAGTGTAGCCCCAAGGAAATGTGGAAACACCCCATCAGGCCTCAGCACATGTCAGACACCAACATGAGGACCCCAGATCCACACCAGGTAAGCTGTAGACTTCCATAACTGCCAGCAGCACCAAACACTCCTACCTCATCCTTTAGCACATTACCAGACACTTGGGTCCCCTGGGGGGTCCTCAGGGCAATATCAGTGTAACAGCAGGTAAAGAATCAAGGGCTGCAGCCACTGGCACAAGAAGCCAGAGACAATGTCCCTTTCACCCCAGGTGCAGAGCTCTAATTTAAAGAAAAGGTAAAAGGCAAAAAAATGAGCAAAAAATTACAAAAAAAAAAACATAGAAAGTTACTATGGTGACAGGGAAGATCAAAACACAAACTCAGAAGAAGACAACAATGTCAAACATCTATGGCAAAACACCAAAGAAAAATGGAAAGTTTTCTCAAGCCCAGAAAGAACTCATGGAATAGCTTCAAAAAGGAGATTAAAACACATAATAGAGAAGTAGAAGAAAAAATGGGAAAAGAAATGAAAGTGATGCAAGAGAATTATGAAAAAAGAATCAATAACTTGGAAAACTACTTAAAAAATAGACTTGGCTAAATGGAAAAGTAGATATAAAAATCCACTGAAGAAAACAACTCCTTACAGAGTACAATTGACCAAATGAAAAAGAAAGTACAAAAGCTAATTGAGAGAAAAAAAAAGACATCTCAAAAGTTAGAAAGGGAAAAAAAGGCAAGTGCAAGCTCATGACTCTATGAGACATTAAGAATCGATCAACCAAATTCAAAAGAATAGAAAAAATGGAAGAAAATATAAAATGCCTCATGGGAAAAACAACTGACTTAAAAAATAGATCCAAGAGAGACACTATCAGAATCATTGTATTACCTGAAAACCATAATCAAAGGAGGACCTGGACAGCATCTTTCAAGAAATTATCAAAGAAAACTGCCCTGATGTCTTGGAATCAGAGGGTAAAATAGGAATTGAAAGAATCCATCAATCAACTCAGAAAAGAGATCCCCAAATAAAAATTCCAAGGAACACTATAGCCAAATTTCAGAACTATTAAGTCAAGGAAAAAATACTAAAAGTGTCCAGAAAGAAACATTCCAATATCGGGGAGTCACAATCAGGATTACACAGAACTTGGCAGCTGCAACATTAAAGGACTAGAGGTCATGAACTATGGTTTTCCAGAAGGCAAAGGAGCTAAGGGACAACAATCAAGAATCACTTACCCAAAAATATTAAGCATAATACACCAAGGAAAGAAGCATCATTCAACAAAATAAAAGAAACATTAATGTGAAAAGATCATGGAAGAGGAAACCCAAAGCTCCCTAAAGTGGGATATTTTCCTTATATGGACCTAATGCTATGCTTCGCAACATTGCTCTTAGGTCTTTATTCTGGGAACAAGTAGAATGAGTCTAATACATATTTCATATGACAGCCTAAAATTAGGAAGCTCTGAGTTCAAAATTGAATACATTTAATAGCTGTGTGACCCTGGGCAAGTCAATTAACCTCTATTTGCTTCAATTTCCTCAATAGTAAAATGGGAATAATAATAGCACCTACCTTGCTGGGTTATTATGAGGATCTAATGAGATAATATTTGTGAAAGCATTTAACATAGTTCCTGTCATATAGTAGACACTTTATGAATGTTTGTTCCTTTCCCCCTTCTCCTAAGGCTTTGTGAACCTATAGTGCCTTTTCCTTCATATACTTTCACTCATGGATATATTCTTGTTTCCATGTAATGTTAGACAAACAGATAGATAGATAGATAGACAGACAGATCCATAGAGTGAGTGAGTGAGCATTTATTAAGCACTTACTATATGTTAGCTAAATGGCACAGAGGATAGTGTTCTTGGCCTGAAGTCAGGAAGATCTGAGTTCAAATATGACCTCAGATATTTATGGCAAGAAATGTGTGTGGATTGTATGAAAAGATGGTATGAAAGAAAATATGAAATTTATGATATGCTTTGTTATACTTCTGGTGTTCTATGGCTATAGCTTTTCCTTGATCTACTTGTCAGATTAACTTGTCAAAGAATCAAATAAGATTAATTTGGCATGAATTGTTCTTTGTAAATCCATGCTGACTCTTAGTGACTACCCCTTCCTTTTCTCCATTATCAATACCATTTTCTCCTTCTTATAGTACTTTCTCATATGTTCTCCACAGTGCTTTCTACCTCTATTTTTTATCTTTTCATATGAATGTCTTTTTTATATCTATATTATATCTATATTTACCATACCTTCAGATATTGAGTAACTTTTTACTAAGTCGTACCCTTCCAAATTTATACCCAGTTAAAAATTCCTTTATACCAATTCTCAGTGATTTCTATGAGGTCGAGTTTCCTCTTTGCCTAAGTATATCTAGTTCATACTCATACTTGCAGTTCAAATTAGGCAATGCTGCTTTTTCTTCTTCTTCTTCTTCTTCTTCTTCTTCTTCTTCTTCTTCTTCTT
>NW_020950326.1:2692701-2702341 GCF_900497805.2 Vombatus ursinus | reverse complement strand
TCTTCTTCTTCTTCTTCTTCTTCTTCTTCTTCTTCTTCTTCTTCTTCCCTGCCTCTTTCCCCTCCATCCTTTATCACATATGGTCCCTCTGTCCACAATTGGAGAGTTATACCCTGACATGTGTGTGCTCTGTCTAAAGGAATATACTTTTCAGTTGCTTATATTCTGTAAGATATCTTGGGGTTTGAGAGCTAGATTTTTTTAAATTTCCTATTTATTTTACCTTTATATTTTTCAAGGAGCTGAGACAATTAATTCCTTGTATTATGCAGTTTTCATTTATGATTTCTTGAAACAGAGCTCTGAACAAACAGACTTTGAAAAAGCCATTGTGATTCAAATGGAGCTACTTTACTATGCCCTTAAACCCAAATCACTCTGACTTTCATTGAATGGCCAATAAGAGCTCAAGACTCTCTTGCTCAGTGTTTGGGTTTTGATGACTCAGAGTGAATGTAAATAGCAATTATTTTCTATTCTGACCAGAAACTCTAAGGGTCTTCTCCTCCCAAATTGGTTCTTTTGTGACAGCAAACTAGGCCCTCTTTCTACCTCAATTCTTACCTAAACCTTAATCATTGAATGAGCATTACCTTAGACAAATTGAGACCTGGAAAAGACCTTAATTTAAAAAGGCCAAGGTCCCCAACTGCATCCTAGACCATTGCCAGTTTTCTTGCCTTTTGTCTCGCCACTGAACTCTGATGATTCTGGAAGAAAGAGTGAAGCTGATGACTTGTGCAGCTGAGCCTCACTTAAATCTAATTCGTGCACAAGTCAAGATGTCACCTTCAAGAATGAAGGATGAGCAACAACAAGAATTTCATACTCTAAATCATTCTTATCCTTCATATTTTTGATATTATTTAAAATTTCAGAGATATAAATTTTACTCTTCAGAGGAGAGAAACAATAGAAATGTCAGTTCAATATGTCCAGTGAGCCTTACTCACATTCAGACTAAATGACTCTGGCTGATTTTTACTCTCTGCTGACAGATACTTAAAATAAAAGCAAGTTCATTCATTCAATGTAATGGTGAATAAACTACTTTTGAAATTTGAAAACACAAAATTAAATTTAGAAAATATTACAGATGTCACCATGGATCACTGCCTGGGGAAGGCAGGCTTGTACAGGATGCATTAGTGGGTAGGCTGAAGAAAAGCAGCAGGCATTCAGAGGAGCAATAGAAGAGAGCCAAGGAATGAAGAAAGGAGAAATGAAAATATGCAAAAGACAAATTTAGTGCATCATAGTTCCCTACTAAATGTGTTTAGGAAAAGTCTTAAGTGAAATGATGACTTCTGAGGAAGTTTCTAGTGTAGCATGTCTACTGAGTCTAATATCTGGCTATGCATTGAGTCATTAAGGTTCTAATGAAGGATTTGCAGTATTTCAGTCTGCCCTTTTTTGTTTCTGACCATCTTAAAGTTAAAGCGCTGCCTTCTCTTACTGTAACAGATTAACAAATTACTCAGATCCCAATTCTTTTCTTTTCTTTTTTCTTTTTCTTTTCTTTTTTTTGGCTTTCTTACTGAACTGATTTTAGTCCCTTCTTCTTCTGAAGTGGATTGAAAATCCTTGCCCAGATGGTATTATCAGATGGTCCCCTGAGATCAACATCTACACCAGCACCTGGGATTGATGAACTATTTTATTAATGATTTGAAAACTGCATTTTAATATTATTGATTGACTGTAATTCTTTGTTTTATTTTATACTTTCAAAAATATTATTCTCAGAAAGGATTAATAGGCTTCACCAGACAGGGAGAAAGGGTCCATAACAACAACAACAACAAAAAAAAAAACATTAAGAACCCCTGATCTCAAACTTAATTAAAAATTATTTGTTTTTCATATTGCCTTGTGATGAAAGATTATTGAGTGTCTCTGGTTGTGTGGAGTAGCTTAAAAATGTGTATCCTTAATATCACAGTTTTTCCATTGATATACAGGATATTAGTCCTCCTCTCCTTACAATTTGGGTTACAAATTCTCTAAATAATTAAAATTGCTGGGCTTTTTGTCATTTAAAGCTTAAATAAATATGAAGTTAGAGTTATCAAATGAATAGACATAAACTTTGTTAGAGATAGAGCCATTTGAAAATGTCATTCATTCTACTTTTGTGAAGCAACTTTATTGCTCATTATTGAGATGGTACAGAAATGCATGAAAATACAAGTAAATATTACTGGCATTTTATTTAAGTTTGTTTAATATTTAATGGCAAATAATTGTAGGAAATTAGGAAGTTCACGTTTCACTAGGAGTTGCTATCATTAGAAGCTTTATTAAGTACCTAATTGCTCATGGTACCAATGGTTGGTTAGCTCAGTGGGTAATAAGATAGTGATAATGAAGACAAAGTCTTAAGTTTCATTCCTGTGAGAGCAAGTTAGCTTCAATCTGTTCCATAGCAGCAGACTAAACCTCTCACCCTGCCCAGTTTTCGTGAAAACTGCACCAATGGCCGCAAGATGAACCAGGCAAAAAAGTGTGGATCAGTGTCAATTCATTTCTACTGCTAGAAAAATAATTCAAATCCATGATCTGGCATCAGTAGTGTCACTTTCATATAAACAGGAGAGTGCATGAAGATTAAGATCATGATAATAATAACAATGATGATGACAATAATAACAGATCCATGAGAAGAATGATATTAATCCAGAGCTGTCATATTTTACTTCACTTCTTAAAATCAGATTACTCATCCCAGTTATGGAATTAAAGAATCTTAAAGCTAGAAAGGAAGCTAAGTAGAGCAGTGGAAAGATGGCTGTTCCTGGAGTCAAGACTTACCTTCATCAGTTCAAATCCAGCCTCAGATACTTACTAGCTGTGTAACCCTGGGCAAGTCACTTAACCCTGCTTGAGTCAGTTTCCTCATCTGTAAAATGAGCTGGTGGAGGAAATGGCAAATCATTCCAATATCTTTGCCAAGAAAACACCAAAGGTGGTTATGAAGAGTCAGACATGACTGAACACAAAGCTAGAGGGAAACTTAGATGTCAATTATTTTAACCCTTTCTCAATGCAGGAATTCCCTGTTACATCTCTGACAGATAACACTTCCATTGATAAATATCCTGTCACCTCAAAAATCAACCTGTTGGGCAACTCTAATTATTCTTCTTATAATGAACACAAATCTTTCTTCTACCTTCTTGCAACTTCCAACTACTGATCCTTGTTGTATCCTCTGAAGAGACGCTGAGTCTAAAAGTCTCGTCTTTGTTCTGCAAACCAGTACAAATTTATTACAACAATCATATCCCCTTCAGGCTTAGATTTTTCCTCCTGGCTACAAAGTCAAAATTCCTTCTCAGGCCATGGTTCCTCATAATTTTGTATATGTCCAATTCTCCAAACTTCTAATTCTCCTGACAATTATTCTCTGACTACAATTTAGTTTGTTAGTATTCTATGAGAAATTCAATACAATCCTCCAAAATATGGGCTAAATAGCACAAAGTACAGCTATTTCTTTAAGTAATTTGATCCCTTGTATTAATTCAAACTAAGATTACATTAGCACTCACATCATTACTAAGATATTAGGCATGATTTCAACCAAAGTCTCAAGAGCATTTTCATGTGAACTTCTGAGAAATCAAGTCCTCACCCATTGCAAAATTGATATTTTTACCTAAATGTAAGACTACATTTTACCCTTTTTAAATTACATTTTATGTGCCCACTCTTTATGTTCAGCACATGCAGAAAAGGAAAATAGCATGAACTGAATGACAAAAATACCTTTTCCTTACATCTCATCACCACAAAGAATTTTACTGTATGATATTGAGATGATTTGACCTATTCTTCCTCTGTTCTAGCCATCTGTATTTTGAAGTTACTCATCATTTTTATCTGCTAAAATCTTCCATATTTTTCTCTCTTGTTATGTCATAAGTTGCATTTATTATTGATAATCCAGTTCTCTTTAGCCTTAACATTTTTTCTATACTGTTATCATGTAACTTTTATGATCTGATTTAATTTTATGGTATTATTATTAATTTTATGAAATATAGACTCAATCAGCAAGTAGTTACTAAGTACCTCCTATGTACTATATGCCCTTTGAGAAAAGGTGGCTTACAAAGCTAATGATATCCCTTACATAGAACTAATTTTTAACTTTTTTGTTGCATAGACTCCTTTGGCAGTCTACTGACACTTATGGACTCTTTCTCAATATAATGTTTTAAAAGAATTAGTTAAATGCATAGAATTATAAAGAAAAATAATTACAGTGTTCTATGTCAGAATTTGTGTTGCAGACAACTTACACTAGCTTTCAATGGCAAATTCTTAAATTTTCAGTGTGAACATTTGTATCTGAGAAATTAATTCTAATCAGGGCTTGAATTTTTGTTTAGTTGATTGTCTGGACTCAAGAAAGTGATGGATAAAATGTTAGTAATGCAAATTAATTCAAATGTATTATACAGACTATTTTTTATGTCAAAGCCAGATGTTAAACATTTACAGTACACTACTGCTTATTTTTATCAACATATTGAAAAATAGAAATGAGTCATTGTTCTGTAGTATTTATATTTCAACAATACTTGTTTTAACTTTGTTAGATACACCTCCAAAATAGTTTTTTTTTGTTTTATTATCTAGTCTTCATGATTTCAGTGTCTGAAAAATCTTCGCCTGGTCACTACTCTGGAAATCAATTTATCTATAGTTTTATCATTATATGACATTCATATAAGCCTTTGATGGACCAATACTAATTTTTTTTTCTCTTAGTTGGACCTAGCATGGTCTGTGTTTCATTAATCAACGCCTGAGAGCTAAGAGTTACCACCATGCCTCAACAAGGGATCAGAATAGGACATTAGTGGACTTTAACCATAAATAATAAAGTTAAATTCAATGAACAAGGCCATTTAAAATTCTAAAATAAAAGTTCTCCAGAATGATGGAATTTAAAATATAAATTTTACTGCTAATAGCATCTATGAATTAACCTAAATATGAAGGGGAAAATGTTGTCAGTAGCACTGGTAATACAGAAGTAAGAAACAGTGAGGGAATGAGACATAGCTAAATGCATATTCAAAATGAGGTCATTTATTAAAAGATGCAGATATTATTCTTTTTTAATCTTAATTAACCATGAAAAGAAAATTAATTTGTCCAATGGGCCAATGCTCAATTTATTATTGATAAATATGTGGCATTATTTACAAAATTAAATCATTCAATGAGCTTGATTCATTTGCTGTCTTACATTTCTTTCCAATTGAAAAGTTATGTGTATTTGGTAGGAAGTCGGGTCAGGCATGAACATTTTGCAAATTGTCAGAAATACGTGTGGGCAAGGCTATAACAAAATGAATCTGCATCATGCCAGATGGGTTTTTTTTTCTTCTTAGCAATAAGCATTTATTGAGGGCCTAGTAGTGGCTCTTCCCATCTTTATCCTTTTAATTTAGTATTGATTTGAACTTTTTCTCTAGTCAATCAATGGTCTAACAACAGGTAATTCCCAGACACCATACCAGTAACCAGTTATTTCTGTTGGGAAAAAGTACATTTCATTTTAGGTGATGTTATTCAGATGATGTTGAAAAAGACAAATATAAGAAGAAAAACTATATGCAGTTGCAAGAGCTCAAATTCAATCTATTTAAATAAGTTATTGACTCTGAAAAATAGGTCCTAAAAAGGGAATGACATTCACATTGGTTATAACTGTTTCTTAGAGAAGTAACCACTTTAAAATCACAGTCACAAGGACATCGAGCTTAGAAATTGCCTTAACCAATAAACCCTTGATAACCTTGTCAAGTGAAAAGAAATGGCAGTATTTGTATTTCCCCCAACCAGCATAATGTCTGCCCTACAGCTGGTGCTTAATAAATGCTTGCTGATTGATGGCAGCCTTAAGAAATATCTGTTTAAAGTAAAATCTAATTTACAAAACATTACATAGGACAAAGATGAAAAACTATGAGCCACAGTGCATCACACAACATCAAAAAGACCTGGTGTTTAAAAAAAAAAGCTAGCAGGTGGCTGATAGAATAGTCAGCTAAATCTAGTCACTTCATGGTATTACATATGACACTGAATGCCAGTCAGTCAATAAACATTTATGTACTTTTTACTGTGCTCCGGTAGATAATAGACATGAAATGGAACAGAAATATCAACATTTCTATTACAATTCATCCACATTACTGTGCATTGGGAATTCAAGATATTTTGATTCTACCACTTTGATACCTGATTTGAAGAAGCAGAAATAACTCTAAAGAAATGAAGTTGGCATGTCCAAAAGGGCTATAAAATCATTCATACCCTTTGACTTAGAATAACACTACTAGGTCTGTATCCAAAAAGGGATAAAAAACAAAAAGGAAGAGAGCCTACATATACAAAAACATTTTAGCAGTTATTTTCTGATGGCAAATTGGAAATTGAGGGCATGTTCATAAATTAGGGAATAGATGAACAAATTGCAGTATGTGATTGTGATGAAACACTATTGTGATATAAGAAATGATAAGCAGAATACTCTCAGAAAAACCTGGAAAGACTTACATGAGCTGATGCAAAGTGACACGCACTGTGTACAAAGTAATAGCAGTATTGTAAGATAATGAGCTGTGAATGACAGCTATTCTCAGCAATACAATAATCCAAGACAGCTCTTATGGACTTATGATGGAAAATGCTATCTATCCCCAGATAAAGAACTGATAGTGTCTGAATACAGAATGAAGCATACTTTTTTTTGCTTACTTTATTTTTCTTGAGTTTTTTTTGTGTCTGTGTTTTCTTTGACAACATGACAAATACGGAAATATGTTTTTCATGACTACACATGTATAACCTACATCAAATTACTTGCCTTCTTAATTAGAGGGAAGGTGGGAAGTGAGGAAGGGAGAGAATTTAGAACTCAAAATTTTGAAAATGAGTGTTAAAATTGTTTTTACATGTAATTGGGGAAAAATTAAATATGAGGTAAATACACACACACACACACACACACACACATATATATATACACACACATATACATGTTACATTTCACCAAAGAGAGAGAGAGAGAGAGAGAGAGAGAGATGAAGTTGGGAAGAGCATTTGAAATTGAAGAAATATGTATAGAAGAAAATATGGCCCAGAGGTAACAATTTCAAAGTCACTTTAGGATCAATTTAAAGATATCCCAAAGAGGAGGTTGTTTGCATAAAAATGAAAAGATTATACATGGAATTACTATGAAAATTGACATGAAAACATAAGAAGGGCAAAGACAGACTTTTGCCAATTGTTTTCTAAACAAAAAAAAAATAAAAACATGTATATATCTATACAGTTGACTGAGAAATGTAGAGTATAAGATCCCATCCTGTTTGTTTGCTAATTGATAGAGGGTGGGGAGGGAGGTGGGATCTTCCATTTGATAAGGATGATTGTGGCAGTTACTTCCTTATTTCCCAAGTGACTGACCTTCTGGACTCCATGATTTCCAAAAATTCATTAGTGTGCAAGATGACATCAGATCTGAATGAATCATCTCCTCAGTTCCCTAAGCCCCTGATGGTCCTCTGTCCCTGGTTGGAGGGAGTGGACATTGGAAAGCTCCTTCAAGATTCTCCATGATTTAAGGAGGGCACCCAATGAATTCACCTCATCATCTTCCACCCTAGCTATAGGACTTCATCATGACTCTGTGTTCCATGGCCTTCTACCTCTCATTTTTCAGAATCTTTTGATGTGTTACCTCCCATGAGAATGAATGCTCTGTGAGGGCAAGGGCTGTCTCATACCTTTTCTTTGTATCTCCAGCACTTGGTAATTAATAAATGGTTATACACTCTGATACAGTCTCTGACTCTGTGTAAGAATTCCATGAAAGACAGATTCACAGGGATCACTTTGGTTAATAACCTTTTGAGTATCAAATTACCTGATGTATTCTCTAGTATCATGGCAAATATCTCACAAGTCCAAATAGAAGAGGGATTCCCTAAAAATGGGAAAATTCTCTACATGTACCTATTTGTGGATGCTACTTTGCTAACTGCATCAATTCTCAAAGCATTGCAGAGTCCTCTCAATGAGAGGCATGGTCACTTACTAATAATCCACACAGAAAAAACTGAAGGGTGGGCAGGTAGGTGGCGCAGTGTATAGAGCACTGGCCCTGGAGTCAGCAGCACCTGAGTTCAAATCCGGCCTCAGACACATAACACTCACTAACTGCGTGACCCTGGGCAAGTCACATAACCCAAATTAACCTCACCAAAAAAACAAAAACTGAATGAAGAATGCACATTTTCCAGATAATGTTGTGCAGTTTTGCACACATACATATGCATATGCACATATACACCCACAAACATATATACAAATATATATGCACATGATTGTGTATATATTTACACACATATGTATATATGTATTGTGTTATATACACATGCATGCATATATGTATATACATA
Source organism: Vombatus ursinus (assembly GCF_900497805.2). Classification (NCBI taxonomy): domain Eukaryota; kingdom Metazoa; phylum Chordata; class Mammalia; order Diprotodontia; family Vombatidae; genus Vombatus; species Vombatus ursinus. The sequence goes on along the minus strand of NW_020950326.1, from coordinate 2,693,855 downwards.
TACATATAATACATAAATGACCAATGAGTGTTTTGGACAGTCAGTATAACTGGGCAGCAAGTTGGGTTCTAAACTGAATGAAGATGAGATAAGGAGATCATACTAAACTAATTTTAATATGGGTACAATATTTCAATGATACTAATCTTTCTTCCACAAAAGCTCATTCTTTTAATAGCAATAAATCTCCTGGTGAAATTATATGGGTATGAACTATGGAACTGCAGAATCTCAGATGTATCAAAATTTTGAGTTAACTGAAGGAAAATGGAAAGAAGTGTTATGGGAATAAGTGAATCACATCATATTACCAATAATGAATTGTGCCCCAGAAGTGTTGTAAAAGACAACACCAAGGATATGTATAACTAGAAAGGAGGTATGCTAGTTATAGAATAAGAATCATTACAAGAGAAAATGGCATAATGTGAAAGAATTAACTAAGATGACAGAGCACTGGACTTAATATGAAGAATTTTGTTGTTCAGTCACTTTAGTTGTGTCAAATTCTTCATGACCCCATTTGGGGTTTCTTGGCAAAGATACTGGAGTGGTTTGCCTTTTCCTTTAGTTTATTTTACAGATGAGGAAACTGAGGCAACCAGGGTTAACTAACTTGCCCAGGGGTAACACAGCTTGTAAATGTCTGAGACCAGATTTGAATTCAGGAAGATGAGTCTTCCTGACTCCAGGCCTGCCATTCTGTATACTGTGCCACCTTGCTGCCCTAAATATCAAGAATCCTTGGGTTCAAATCCCTTGTCAGACACATATTTGCTCTGTGTCTCTAGGCAAGTCATTTAACCTCTCTGGGCCTTGATTTCTTAATCTGTAAAATAAAGAGTTTAGATATGATACTCCCTAAAGGAACTTCCAATTCTTAATCTATGATTCTATGATCTTAAGAGCTAGTGGGATAAATATAACTGTGAAGACTCACATCGATCCAAGTATCAAAGTAAGTATTGACTGAATAAAGTATAATTCTAAGTACCCTGGTGAATACTGTCTGTCTACAGGATCATGCTTCTAGATTAAGTATTCTCCTGCTTTATTCTGATTGGCTTAGAATATCCTTTGCCATTAATATATGAACCACATTAAGATGTATCCAAGAAGTCAGTTATGTTGGCCAAAATCCTAGACTTTTAAAA
>NW_020950326.1:2608514-2692691 GCF_900497805.2 Vombatus ursinus | reverse complement strand
TAATATCATTTCCCAAATGTTTACTTCCCTTTTTGTGGGAAACATTGTATCAAATCCTACTGTGTTTAAATAGTCTCTTTGATTGTGGGTCCCCATCTAGAAAATTAAATTAAGTTTTAAACTTACAAAAGCTGCCATTGAGAACACAGTACATTTCCAGGTAGACTATCACAATTAAAATTCCTGAATATTTTTCTCCCTGTGGTATAAAAATAACTACATCAATTTTGCATCTGATGGTAGGATAAAATAGTACAAAATTTTAAAAAAAACTAGAGTGTAGAGAAAGCAGAAATCACTTCATTTCATTTGGGCTATAATGTTGACTGGGCATTGGTGGGGAGGGGAAAAATGGAAGGGAACAAGCATTTTTTAAGAACTGACTATGTGGCAGCCACTCTGTTATTTGCTTTACAATTAATTCATTCAATTCTTTCAACAGCCCTGGGAGGTAGGTATTTTTATTATCCTCATTTTACAGTTGAGGAAACTGAGGAGGATAGAAGTTAAATGAATTGCTTAGTATCACACAGTTGGAAGCTTCTGAGGCTCTATTACTAAACTCAGATCTTCATGACTCCGGCCCCAGTACTCCATCTTCTTATGCCACCTAACTATATGAAGAAATAATCATTGAGAACTCAATTGTGTAATAAAATTTATCTTTCATGAATGCATTTTTCTTTCAGCCTTTCTTTTTCTCCCTTTCTCTATTTCTCTGTCCTATGAAGTTAAACAATATGTATGGTGTAATATATGTATGGATATGTGGTGTTATATATGTGTATCTGTATAAAAATAATTAAATATTGAAGTGCTAGAGACCATGTTAAGTGCTGGGAATACAAATCACAGAATTAACCAATTCCTATTCCCAAGGAGTTAGCAAGAAGTAAATATGTGAACATAAACTGAATAAATGTAAAGGGAACAAATATAGCAGAGCCTCTGTTCCCTAATATGACAGTTGAGTAGGGCTTTATTAGTTCTCACCACCTCTGTGCAATGTGTATATATATTATGTGTGGGTGTATACATGTCTTGCTATTTCCACCCTTATAACATCTATCACACCTGACACCATTCTAGGTACAGCCTCAACCTTAATTTCATCAGTCAGTCAGGCAATAAGCATTTATTAAGCAACTACTATGTGCTAGGCAATGTTCTTAGCAGGTAGTTATTTGTTGCAGTCAGCAAGAGTCACACAAGAACCTAGAGTGATTTCTCCCATAGTTGTGGATTACAGTAACTCCAATTTTATTTATTTTAACAAATTATTTTATTTCAACAATTTAAGCAAATCATATTTTCTCATTTGATTCTCATAACAACCCTGAGAGGGAGGTGTTATTATTATTCCCATTTTATAGATGAGGAAACTGAGGCTTGAAAGGTTGTCACTTGCTTAGGGTCATCTGGTTTGTAAACATCTAAGGCAGGATTTAAACCTGAATATACCTGAATCTAGGTCCAGAACTCTGTGTCCTATACCACACCACTTCTAGTCAACTATTTTTCTCATTTGTTCCACTTTGTGACCAGTGACAAGTGTTGGAGAGCATTGTATAGTTAGAATTGTCATAAATGACTGAGGAAGAGAGTTTTTCCTTTGGACATGCTGACAGACCCATCCAGGAATTCAGTCCACAGCTTTGTCATAATTAGCAACCTGTTTCAGCTGAGCAATAGAACAATAGAACCACAGGTTGTAAGACCTAGAAGAGTTCATCTAGTCTAGGGGTTCTTAATCTTTTTTGCAAAATGGAGCCTTTTGGCCACAGTCTGATGAAGCCTATGATCCCATTCTCAGAATAATGTTGTTACTGTTAAATTTGTAACTGAAAGAAATTCAGTAATAGGTAAATGAAAATAAATATATAATAATTTCCCCAACTTCCCCAAGTTCAAAGACTCTTTGAAATCTATCCATGGACCCCAGGTTTAAAAAAAAAAACAGAACAATAACAACAACAAAAACCCTGATCCAATCCAATATCCTTATTTTGAAGATGATTAATATGAGGTCCAGAGAAAAGTGTGATTACATAGCTACTAAATAGCGGAGTTAAGACCTGTATTTAGATTTTTTTTTTGCTTTTGCCATTTTTAAATTTCAAGTGCACTGACCTTTCTCCATTCAGCAAATGAGTAAAACAACATCACTTTAGAAAATGTCACTACTTTGGAATTCCCACCTTTCCTCCCCATTATGTGTGTTGGTACTGTTCCTCTCATAGGTACTTTATATTTCTTAGACCTTTATATTATATGATTCATAGTTGTAGTGGGTGTAGAATGTCAATGGTATTCCCATCACCATGATAAATTCAAGAGGTCTCAAACTCCTGAATAGAAGCTGAATCAGATTAAAATGTAATTGGCATTGGGGGGTCATAAGTAGGCATACTATTTGGAGCTGTACTCCATAGAATGACCATTAAATATATAAAATAAAAAATAAATAAAATACAATAAATATATCATAGATAATGTTAATTCATGGTTTCCTAAGTGAATATGACCCCTGCAAGAATCTTTCTACTTGAGTTTGAAACCATTGAATTGAGCAACTTCCCTTCCCTTCTATTATTGACATTGATGGTAATGACAAATTCTAAAAAGCAGTTGGAAAGTACATCAGCAAGTGTCCCTTCTGGTTTCTATATGTCTTGATCTTCATAGTTTTGTACATTTGGCACACATTCCAGCCTTTAAGTTTCACATTGAGTGCATATGCAATAGATGATTCTCTGCATTACCTAATATAATTTCCAAAGAAATATAATTTTAGGCAAAGTACATAAATGCCAAAACATTCAGAGAGGAAATTGATCACTATGCTTTGTAAAAGCATTATTACTCCATCAAAAGGAATGTGTGTTCTTTTTATTAGAAACCTGGTATTCAACAATGCCAGCATGTATTGCAAATAAGAGGTCACAGCCCACTCAGGTGATTAAATTGCTGGGCCTATTTCATTACATTAAATCACAGATGATAATGTTAAAATGCTCCACAGGTAGCTTAATGGAAGGTGTCTTGAGGATCTGAATTGCAGACTGGTTTGCTCCATGGCTGATATTTTTATATCTGGTACAGAACAATTTTGACAAGTGTTAAAAATTTCAAAAATTGAAAATGGATGTTACATAAAAATTGAGTAAACCAAATGATACTTCAAGATAGTGGCATATGTTTCATGACTTAACACCCAGAGCTAGCTGCGATTTTTAGGTAAGGTGGCAATTTGGGCAACTTTTTATATCTAAAGTGAATGCTACAATGTCTTGCCTGTTGGGCTCTTGAATTGGCTATGTGGATTAAAAATCTATTAGAATTTTTTCCCATGAGCTTATTCTCGCCATTTAATAAATTTGAAAAACAAAACTTTGAAATATATTTCCTAGTAAAAATATATTAACATATATTTTAAGTTTATCTTATATAACTAGCATATTTTAACATTGTTGTCTTAAAATACTTTCTTAAATAATTCCTATATTACTAGAAATTTTCTCCAATTAATGAAAAACATTTCCAACCTTTGTTCTGCCTTTATTTTTTAAAATAAGTTATGGTACATACACACTACTATTCTCAAAAGAAATCAATAGAATTGTGCTAAATAGGCTAGTATCTTATTACTTTCAAAATAATAGAGTCTTTGCCAAAGCTTACATTTTTGGTAACCTATTAAATCACTGACCAATTAAATCATTGTGACAAAAAACATCCCATTCTCCTTTTGTCTTTCTTTCTCCTTCTTGCCTTTAAAGTAGGAGAGCTATGCTGAGTTGCTTCCCAAGAACCAGGTTAGAAAGGATAGTGAAAATGACAGTCAAAAGCCACCATCAAGCATATATCCTGCTGACAAAAGCCTTTTCTTAGGATGGGCTGTCTCTTTTTTGGGGTTTGTTCTTTCATTTACTTAGTTGAATGTGTATTCCAGTGCAGAGCCAACTTTGTGAATTTGGGAAATAGAGAGGTTTCATTAGATATCCCATTATTGGTTGTAGTTAAATGGCAGATAAAGAGTCAAGCAAATCATAAGCAAATAAGATAAACATTGAGGAGGACTAAGCAAGAAGTAATGGTCATTCTATGGAGTACAGCTCCAAAAAGTATGCCTACTTATGACCCCCCAAGAAACACTGGTTATGAAATTAACCAGGGTACGGATTCTCAGAGCACACTAGGTCTGACAGTCCAGTAGGGTGCTACAACTAATATTGACTTGACAAAAATACATTGCAAAAGAAAATTATTCTCAATACCCAGATTTGTGAGATAGCAGTCATATGTGTTCTCTACATACGTGTGTATGTATTATGAGCATAATGGGGGGTGGGTTCACCCTTGGTTTGAAGGGGACTTTTGTATCAATTAGTCTTGCTATAACTTTTCAGTAAATCTCTTTTCTATCAGAAAAGAGATTTACTGAAAAGTTACAGCTCTTGAGAGCACACTGATGGAGGCTCAGGAACTAGACTATTAGAAACATAGACTCTCAGAATTATTTACATCTAAACTCTGAGACTAAGAGTAGTCAGCCATACTTTGGGAATCCCAAATCATGCATGTGAGTGTAAGTTGAGGGTATGGCACCAGAGAAACTGATTTATCTATCTATCTACCTATCTATCTATCTATCTGTCTATCTGTCTATCTAATCTATCAATCTATCCATACATATGTGTGTATGCATGTTTACAATATATACCTATACATATGTATATATGTTGTGCCTATATGTATGTATATATACAAACAATTTAACATGAGTATTCTTATGCATGTTGAATACATAAAATTGTCTTTTCCTTTTCATACATTTATTTCCTCATTTTAAGCACAATGAGGAAGTAGTGGAGCCCAGTGAAACTGGATTAGAATATTTAAATGAAAACACTTTTTACTTGAAGAAATAAATCCATTTTTATAATCAACAATTTCATTTATAAATTACCCTTATTAGGCTAGAAACAAAAAGATTAAAAAAAAAGAACACTGGCTTTGGAATCCATACTTAAGTTGAAATTTTAGCTTACCCATTTACTAAGTATGTGACATTGTTCAGATTATTTCTATACACTGATTTCATTTTTAGTCCCCAGATAGTACCTAAAAAACAAAATAAATTAAATGAGACATGTTGCTCTATTTTTATTTTTTGGGGGGTCTAGGCAATGGAGTTAAGTGACTTGCCCAGGGTCACACAGCTAGTAAGTATCAAGTGCCTGAGGCCAGATTAGAACTCAGGTCCTCCTGACTCCAGAGCTGGTGCTCTATCCACTGCTCCATCTAACTATCCTGTACCTTTTATGATGTTCCTGTATTCTAATGATAAAAATGAATATCTATAAAGTGGAAGATAGCAGCAGAATTGGTTAGAATTGAATTCAATAATATGTTGTTTACAAGCAAAACACTTAAAATGTAAACAAAAATGAAAGGAAAGGCTGGAGCAGAATTTATTTTCAGTGATTTAAAAAAGCAAGGATAACAGCCATGATCTTAGTCAAAGCAAAGGTAAAAATAGACATGGCTAAAAGTGACAAACAGGAACACTATATTATGCTTAAAGGCAGCATAGCTAATGAATATGAACACTTAATATACATTCATCAGTGGTATAACATTTAAATACTTAAAAGAAGTTAATTGAATCATAGAGAAAAATAATTTGAAAAACCACAATAGTTGGGGAGCCCAGTGTACCTTAACCAGATATAGATAAATCTATCAAAAAAGATAAACAAAAAATAAGTCAATGATCTAAATATAATTTTAGAAAAGTTATATATGACAGCTCTTTGGCAATTATTGAATGAGAATGGAAAAACTTGCACATATTTTTCGACTTTGACATTTTCACAAATTTAGCTTATGTTTTATGGGATAAAATCTTCATAAACAGAAAAGCAGAAATATTAAACACATCTTTTATTCACCAAAGTGCAATAGAGTCATAAGGACTAATGGGAATTTGAAGAAAGCATTCAAACTTCAATTGAGGTGAACATAATGCTAAAGACTAAATGGATCAAAGAACAAATTATAGAAATGATAGATAGTTTACTGAGAGAAAATGATAGCAATGAGATAACATTAAAATTACTGGAATGTAAAAAAGCAGCTCTTAGAATAAAATATATATCTCTAAACCCATATATCAATAAAAAATAAAAAGAATGTATTAGACAACTAAAAAGAACCCAACAACAACTAGAAAATCAGCAAATTAAAAAAAACACACACAAAACAGAAATTTGGAATATGAGTTAAAGAAATGTAAAACAAAAAATGAAGATAAACTAAAAGTTATTTTTAAAATAACTATAAAATACAGTCTTAAATTGATTAAAAAAGACAAAAATTAGGGCAGCTTGGTGGTGCAGTGGATAGAGCACTGGCCTTGAAGTCAGGAGGACAAGATGATGAGGAAACATAACAGATGATGAGGAAATAATGGCAATTTATTACAATAGTGTTGGGCAATCACATGCTAATAAAATAGATGACTTAAATGAAATGAACTAATAAATGCAAAATATAACATTTACTCAGAATAAAAGAGTAGATAATTTAAAGTGTAAATTACCTAATCTCAAAAAAGAGATAAATTGAAAAGCCCACAATCATTTGAAAGTTTATGTAGGGAAAGTGGTTTGGGGGAGGGAAGGACTGGATGGATTTATGGGTAAATTCTCACAAACATTTAAAGAAATATTAATTCAAATATTTTATAAATTATTGGTAAAAATGGGGAAATATGACATTTTACCAAACCACTTCTATGGGACAAATATAGTTCTGTTGATTTATCAAAGGTAAATAAGATAGAGAAAAAATTAGAGCAATATATCTGAAATGCAAAGTTAGTGAATAAAATATATTTGAAGAAGCTACAGTAAATTATTTAAAATATTATTCAATAGGACCAGGTTGAATATGCATTAATAATATATGTTTAGTTCAATATTAGTAATATCCTAAATACAACAGAATATATTAATAACAGAATTATTAATACTGCATGAGTATATCAAAATATTTAGTGTGTATCACCAATATACTCCATAAGAAGATAGAATAAGAAATTCCATTTAAAATAACAATGGAATGGGGGGCAGCTAGGTGGTGCAGTGGATAGAGCACAGGCCATGGAGTCAGGAGGACCTGAGTTCAAATCTGACCCAAGACACTTAACACTTACTAGCTGTGTGACCCTAGGCAAGTCACTTGACCCAATTGCTTTGCTAAAAAATAATTAAAATAAAATAAAATAATTACACAATTAAAAAAACTATCAGGGAATCTGCTTACTACCACACATAAATATGTGGAATAAACACATTATATGAAAGCAGCTACAAAAAATATTCTTCAAAGAATTAAAGGAGGATTCAAATAATTGTGGAGACACAAGTTGTTCATGTTTAGGTCATGATAAAATAATAATACTCACAATACTTCTTAAATTAATTCATAGATAAAGTGTTAAGCCAAACTGCCAAAAAGTTACTTTATAGAATTAAACAACTAACAAGCTAAATTCATCTTGAGGAACAAAAGGTCAAAAATCTCAAGAGAAATAATGAAATAAAAATTGGAAATATAGTAGATTAGCTTTACCTGACCTTAAAATATACTACAAAACAGTCATCACCAAAATTGTTTGTTAATGAACTTAAAAAAAATAGAAAAGTTGACCAATGGAACACATTAGGTACACGAGAACCATCAGATACAGGAGTTCAATGAATCCAATTTATTAAGTTCAATAAACCTAATGACACCAACAACTAAATAAGTAGTCACTACTCATCAACATTTAATAAGAAATCATCTAAGAAAACTGCCCTGATGTCCTAGAATCAGAAGGCAAAATAAGCATTGAAATAATCCACCAATCACCTCAGGAAATATCTTAAAACAAAAACCTCAAGGACATTATAACCAAATCTCAGAACTATCAGGTCAAGGAAATATATTGCAAGTGGCCAGAAAGAAACAATTCAAATATTGAGGAGTCACAATCAGGATCACACAGGACTTGGCAGCTGCAACATTAAAGGATCAGAGTTCATGGAACATGATATTCTAGAAGGCAAAGTAGCAAGAATCACTAAACCCAGCAAAATTAAGTATAATACCCAAGGGGAAAATGGTCATTTGATGAAATAGAAGGATTTCAAGCTTTCGTAAGGAGAAGACTAGAGCTAAACCAAAAATTTGGCCTCCAAAATTAAGACCCAAGAGAAGCATAAACAGATAAAAAGGGGAAAAAAACATAAGGGATTCAGTAGAGCTGAACTATATACATCCCTACACAGAAAACTAATACTTGTAACTCTTAAAAATTGTATCACTAACAGTATAGGTAGAAGGAATAAACAGACAGAGGGTATGAGGTATAAGGTGTATTTGAGGGAATGACAAAAAATAAGGGATGAGAAAGAGGAGTACAATAGGTGCAGAAGGAAGGGAGAGGTAGAATGGGGTAAGTTATCTCACATATAGAGGCAAGAAAGACCTATTACAGTAGAGGGAAAAATGGGAGGGGGAGATGGGCATTGCTTGAACCTCACTCTCATCAGTATTGGTTCAAAGAGGGAATAATATACACAATCAGATCAATATGGAAATCTATCTTATCCAATGGGGAAGTAGGAGGAGAAGAGATTAAATGGGGGGGGTGGGGCTTGGTTCTGACAAAAAGGAGGACAGATCAAGCTAGGTGGTAGATAGAAGCAAAACACTGGGGAGGAGAGACAGGGTGAAAAAAGAGAAAGGATAAATAGGAGGAAGAATAGGATGGAGGAAAATACTCAAGTAGTAATCATAACAGTGAATGTGAATGGGACGAACTCTCCCATAAAACAGAAATGGATAGCAGAGTGGATCAAAAACTAGTGTTCTACAATGTGTTTCTTACAAGAAATACACTTGAAACAGAGACACACACACACAGTTAAGGAACACCAGGAAAGACTTGTATGAAGTGATGCAAAGTGAAATGAGTAGAGCAAGGAAAACACTGCACACAGTATCAGCAACATCATGTGATAATAAACTATGAATGACTCAGTTTTTCTCAGCAACACAATGTTATAAGACAAGTACAAAGGACTCATGAAAGAAAATGCTATCCATATCCAAATAAAAAACTTATGGACTCTGAATGCAGATCAAAGCATATTTTTTCCACTTACTTTATTCTTTCTCATGTTTTTTTTTTAATTTTTGATCTGTTTCTCCTTGCACAACTGTGATGAATATGGAAATATGTTTCACATGATAGCATATGTATAAACTATATCAAACTGCTTACTGCTTTCAGAAAAGGGGAGGGGAGGTAGAGAGAGAAAAATTTGGAACTTAAAATCTTGAAAAATGAATGCTAAAAATTTTCTTGATATACAATTGTGGGAAAAAATAAGACACTATTTAAAGCAAAAAGAAAAAAATAAAAGGAGCTTCAGTGATTCCCAATTGCCTTTAAAATAAAATATAGGGTCCTCTGGTTGTTATTGAAAACCCTTTACATTGCCACTCTAGTCTATCTTTCCAGATTGATCCTACAATACACTTCCTCATGCAATTTTCTCCTCTAGCCAAAGGAGCTTATTCTCTATTCTCCATGCCCACCATTTTCCCTCTTGCCTCTGTGCCTTCCTTCACATATGCTGTCTAACATGACTGGAATATTTTGAATCTTCTTATAGATCTTCTAGAAGGAACCCCAAGCTCTTCTCTTTGTTTAGCTCAAATGTGTTCTCCTTTGAGAGATTCTTTTTGATTTTAGTAGTTATTTGTGGCCCACCTTCCCCAAAAGCACCACACTCACATAAAAATAAGTGTGTATAAAATACATGCATGCATATATGTATATGTGTATTGTTTATACATGTATATCTATGTACATACACATATTATATATAGGTACTTACATATACTATCATTTATATATTATATATAATATAAATGAGTATATCTAACATTATATAGTATTATAAACATAAATTCATAAATACAAATATATAAACATTATATAATATTTATATATAATACATGTAGATATTTTATACATGTATTTGTATGCATGCATATACACATGGACTAGACACAAATGTGTGCACACATGTGTAGACATGTATTGATATGCACAAATGGGTATATTAATGTACAAGTAAATATGTGCATGTATGTGAATATATCACACATACTGTACTTATTATGAGTGTTATATTTCCCAGATGAATGTAAGATCCATCCTCCACATGGCTGCCAAAGTGATTTTCCTAAAGCCTAAGTCTCATCTTGTCACTTGCCTACCCAACAAACTCCAAGCCTGGAGTTAGCTTCAGGATCACATATAAAACCTTTTGTTTGGTATTTAAAGCTCTTCACAACCTGCTGCCTCCTTATTTTGTCAATCTTCATGATTACACATCACTCCCTTTCATAGTGGCCTATTTGCCTTTCACCTCCAATTTGCAAGCTTTTGCACTGATTGTGATCTATGCCTATGTTCTCCTTGCCCACTTTTTGAAGTCTCTGGCCTCCTTTAAGATTCAGCTTGAATACCATTTTATTCAGGAGGCCTTTCCCCTATTCTCCCCAAACTCATAGCATTTTCCTCTACCTCCCATCTATTCTTTTTGTTTTTGTTTTTTTGAGGCAATTGGGGTTAAGTGATTTGCCAGGTATTATGAGAATCAAGTGACTGAGGCTGGTTTTGAACTTAGGTCCTCCTGACTCCAGGGCTGGTGCTCTATCCACTGCACCACCTAGCTGCTCCCATATATTCTGCATATTGATGGATTGAATGATTGAACTGGATTACAGTTAGAGGAAAAAATCAAAGCATCTGGAGAACATTGTATACAATAATAGCAATATTGTTTTATGAAAAAGTATGTGTGTGTGTGTGTGTGTGTGTGTGTGTGTGTGCGTGTGTGTAATGGTAGCCATCTCTACTGTGGGGTGGGTGTGGGGAAGGAAGAAAAAAAGGAAAAAAAGTTACATGATAACTTTAACATACATTTTAGGAGAATAGCAAATAATAGATAATAGATTTGCAGTTTCATATGTAATCATCTTTCTTTTTTTGGTATTCTAGTATGTTATGGAAATGCTTGTTTTATTTCTTAAGGTCAGAAAAAAAATTAAAAAATAGAAAGAAAGAAAAGGAAAAGATCAAAGCCACAGGAGAGCAGCCAGTCTGATTCCAAGAACATATGTTTTTAATCTAGATACAGTCCCTGAACTAGCTATTATATTTATGGTCTGACAGTCAGAACTTGGTAGGCATTGTCAAAATTGTCAGTCTCTTCATCTACAAGGTACCTTAATGTCATACAACATTCCAGTTACTTGGGTGCTATTAAGTCAACTTGTTTAGCACATGTACAGATTTTGATGCCTATGCATGTATCTGATACTCCAAAGTAAGAGATAAGTCCTTTTCAAGCTTCACCAGACAGAAAGATGAATTTTTGTATCTTTCTGAAAAATGAAAATGGTATATAAAATATATGTTTTTTTGTCCCCAATGCTAAAATATAATTCCTACAGGTAGAATGTGAGAGAGAAGAGTTTTCTTCACTGCAGACAAATCTTGCCTTGGGGTACATATACAACTTTTGCTGTACTAAATCATATCCTCAAACCAATTATTCCTTAGATGACTGCCATTATCTAATACTCTGGCTAAGTAACTATCTCCTGGTATGATCTTATCACACTTGCTCAACTCTAAGTATATTTCCCCATCTCTCCTACTCAGTTTGACACCATGATGTTCTGAGTTGCCATTATCCTCTAAATGTAGTATCACTTTGATTACTCTCATAGTGCAAATAATCTATTGTGTAGAGACAGCAGAACGGTTATCATTCATGTATATTCTAATGGCTGTGCATTACCTTTTACTCCGTAAATGCCACCTGGAAATATGACTCCAGTGGGTAGTTACAGAGGAAAATTTATAATGTAGTTTCGGGGAAGCCTATAAAAGAGATGAGGTTCACTATGACTGAGTTTGGCTCTCCCTGTTCAATGCAGTCTATATTTTATATATTCTATTTGGTACTTTGTGATCTAGGGCATAACTCAATATTATTGTGGATCTCTGATGATTAAAAATGGCCTGACCAAATAAAAAAGAACACAATGACACAGTAGGTTGCTACATGTTGGATGTTCATCTTTAGACAGTAGGAAAACACATTTTCTTTTGTCAGATCTGTTATAATTTACTGTAAAGTTTCTTTATAACTCTGTTGAGTATTTGATTTTTTTAAGACTATAATTCTCAATGATCTGGTTTCACCATCATCTATCATCATTGATTCATTTGGTTATGGTCACAAAAATTTCCTGTATATCTACAAATTCATTCAACCAACATTTGTTTAAATGCGTACCATAGGTGTGGTATCTGCTAAGCATGTAGGAAGATATGTGTATAAATAAAACTTGTGTTCGAGGAGTTTATTGTCTAGTAGATGAAATGCACAAAATACTTAGTATCCAAAATCCATCTATCAATAAACATTTATTAAGTGCCTACTATGTGTGGGGTACTGTGTGCTAAGTATAAGGTACCCAAAAGAGACAAACAAAATGTTATGAAATTGCAAAGAATGGAACATTTACTCCTGACTGGAGAAATCAGAAACTTTCATAGAAAAGTAATATTTGCACTGGACCTTAACGGACAAGGGAGCATTTCAACAGGTTGGAGGAAGATGAAAAGGGCATTCCAGACATAATGTATGTTGTAAATAAAGCATGGGATGCTTTTGAGGGCCACCGAATATTCTGCATTAAGGTTATGTCTGCATAATGTTAGATGAGCAGTCTGTAGAGGCCAAAAATTCTGGTATTGGGAATGCATAGAGACTTTTATTTGTATGGTGTTGAGGAAAGATTAAGATTCATAGAATTATACAAGTTTAGAGTTGAAATTAATATATCATCTAGTACAAGCCTCTCATTTTACTAGTGAGGAAAAGTGAAACAGCTCTCTCAAGATCACACAGTGATTTAGGCACAAAGTGTGGATCAGAATTCTAGATTCCTGACTCCCCATCATCTACTAAGGAATCGGGTTTCTAGTTTTAAAACCTCCACTAACCAGCCATATAATGGTAGACTTTTCATCTCTTGGGGCCCTGTTTCAACATATGGAAGATGAAAAGGTGGACTTCAATCCTTCATGTCACTTTCAGTTATCACAATCTATTGTCTAACATCTGGATTATGGATTATTTTTAGCATTATGTGACCAGATGTTGGCATCATGTTGACTTAGCTATAGGTAGAGCTAGTCTAAGAATGCATGTTTTTTTAAAAAGGTGCAGTCTATCCTTTGTAACTTTCTTTTCCACTTTTCATTGTCCGTTTATACCCTTGGCTCATTACTTCTGTCCTTACCCAGTTGCCTAGTATCTTAATCCTGCTCTGTGGCTGCCTAGTTTTCTATAATTCAATTCCCTTGGTTCTTGACTTACACCTACCCTTAAAGCAAATGCCCAATTCATAGAATCATAAAATCATAGATTTAGAGCTGGAAAGGACTTTCATAAGCATCAAGTTTAACTACCTCATCTTATAGATAAGGAATAAGAGACTGAGAGAGGTTAAGGAGTTTGCCTAGAATATGTTTGAAGACTTCAAACTCAGTTCTTCCTGACTCCAAACCTAGCATTATAACCACTGTTTTGCCTAACTTTCTCAATCTACCACTAACCTACTCTATAATTCTATGTAATCTAGCAGAGTAAGTAGCTAATACATCTTTTTCATAAATCAATTGACAAGTTTATATTAAGAACCTTCTATGTGCCAGACATGTTTATACTAGCAAAAATTGTCTATACTGTCCTTTCCAGAAACCACAGTGCTCCAACACAGCCAAAATATCAACCTTCTTCAGCTCCACTTTATGTAATTGAATAATGTTTAGAATTTCAGGCATTGTGGTAAGCTAGTAGGGATAGAGGAAACTTCTCTCATCTCTCAAATCAGACCACATCATCAGCTTTCTGGTCCTTTCACAGAATGCGTGAGTTAGGTTCTGCACATAAATGTAGTAAGTATTTCCCATAGTCATTCCTTGATTTCTTCCAATGTCCAATCCAGGACAGATGAGAATTTATTTTCCTGATATTTTCATTCCAAACAAGGAACCATGCTATTAGTCAAACACAAATTAGATTCATAAAATACCTTCCCTTTTAAGACACATTTTCACTTATGAAGTGAACTAAAACTGTCCATGTGCTGAGGTGGGCTGGCCCACAGGTTTAGAAAAATAGATCAATATAGAATGAAATTCTTGTGGAAAACAATTTTCTCTAACCTTAGGTAGCTTTGAAAAATCTCAGAAGGGTCTGTTTCGCTGAGTCAATTTTGCTGCCTATACTTTCCACTCAGTTGTCATGCCAACCTTTCCATTCTTCTTAATGTAGAGACGGCCTGGTGTTAACGCAGGCATTTGGAAAGATCAGCTGCTAACTTCCAAACTGAAGTGATAATTTAGGATGTGATAGGTGGGTTGCCAAACAACTGTTCAAGTCGATTCAACATTCCTAACTATATAAATCTTTCAGGTCATGCCTTGCCTGTCTTCAAGAAGAGAACTTTGAACTTCTATCTACTGAAAATCACTCTACAATTTAGGATTTTTATTTTTAACCTCAATATTGAATGTTTCTTACTAACAGAATAAGAGCCATATACTATTACATAGAGGGTGAATTCCTTTTGAAAATGGGAATGATAGGATCATCTATAGGGTAACACACTGATAGTCATTATTACAACTAGGATTTATAGATGGCATCTCAAATAATGCATCTCTAATGATTTGAAAACAAATATTGAAAAAATTTGACTAGGCTTAGTCTAAATTGAAGGGATAATTTCTCCTAGCATTAAAGTGATCCTTAAGTTAGGACCCTTGGGCAGTAGATTTACCTGATCAAAGGAGATAATGGAAATATTGTCAATTGTAAAATCCTATGCTTGTATGAGTTATTGTCATTATTTCAGATCACTGGAGTAAAAGCATAAATGCTAGAATAATTTCACTTAATGGATATGTGTAACAAAGCTCCCCAATCTATATATGGGATGGATGATAATAAACCCAGATCATCCAGATTTCTCATTTATTTGTCATTTAGGAATAAAAAGAAAGCCACCTACCTAAATGATTCAGTGAATGCCAGGATGACTTTTGGGAAGCTTTTAATGAATTTGTTAATAATTACACACACACACACACACACACACAAATATGTGAATATATATGCATATAAATAAAAGCAGGTAGGTGGCATAGTGGGTAGAGTGCTGGACCTGTAGTCAATACGAGTCATCTTCCTGAGTTCAAATCTGATTTCAGGTACTTACTAGTTGTCTGACTTTGGGCAAGCCACTCAACCCTGTTTGCCTCAGTTTCCTTATCTGTAAAATGAGCTGGAGAAGGAAATAGCAAATCACTCCAGTGTCTTTTCCAAGAAAACCCTAAAGAGAGTTGCAAACAGTCAGGCATGACTTAAAATGACTAAAAAACAACAGCACATGCATATGGGACAGTTAGTAGCACAGTTGACAAGAGCACCAGGCCTGGAGTCAGAAAGATCAGAGTTTAAATCTGATCTCAGATATTCATTTACTAACTGTGTGACCCCGGGGAAGTCACTACCTGCATAAAACAGGAGATAGAAATGGCAAACCACTTTTGTATTCTTGTCAAGAAAACCCCATGGACAGTTAGTCCATAGGATCACAGAGAATTGGACAAGACTGAATGACTCAACAACAACAACATTAGACTTGGAATCAGAAAGAAAAAAAAATCTGATTCAAATTCTACTTCAGATCCTTGTCTTGTGTAACTCTGACTAGCACTGTAATGAGTGATTTACATTTATTATTTCATTTGATCCTCACAAAAACCTTGGGAGATAGGTACTATTATTATATCAATTTTATAGATAAGAAAACTGAGCCAAACAGAGATTGATTTGCCTAGGGTCACACAGCTAGTTAATGTCTGGGGCTGCATTTGGTATTCAGTTCTTCCTGACTCCAAGGCTGGTGTTCTATCCACTGTGCCAGCTGCTTGCCTCAAAAAACAAACAAAAGAAACTCACATTTGTTCTATTTTTCCCTATTAGTCATCATCCTAAGCTCTTTAAGACAGTAATTTATAATTGGTGCCTCTACTTACTCTTTCTTAAATCTTTGACTTTTACCCTCTTCATTCAACTGAAATTACTCTCACCAAAGTTACCAATGATCTTTATTCATATCTAATGACCTTTCCTTGATCTTCATCCTTCTTGACCCCTCTGCAGGTGCTGCCACTGTCAATTCCCCTCTCCTCCTTTATATTTGTTCATTACAATACTTTCTCTTGATCTTTCCACGTGTCTGACTCAGTCTCTTTTGTTGGAACTTCGTTCAGATCATATCTACTAACAACGGGACTCCTCCAAAGCTCTCTTGTGGGATCACTTCTCCATTCTCTACATATTGCTTTACTTGGCTTTTTCATCAGATCTCATGGACTTAGTTATAATCAGCATGAAGGTGGTTCTTAGTTCTGTTTATTTATTCTTAAACTTTTTTTTCCTTATCTCCAGGCTTGCATCTCCAATTGCCTCTTGGACATCTAAAACTCAATGTTCTGCGGGAAGGAAGGAATGAAATAAGCTTTTATTAAGCACCTACTACATTCTAGGCACTATACTAAGCATTTAGCAAATATCACCTCATTTAATCCTCACAATATCCCTGGAGGGGGCAGGGCAGATGCTATTATTTTCCACTTTTTACAGATGAGAACCTGAGCCAGACAGTGGTTAAGTGACTTTCCCAGGATCACAGAGCTAGTAAGTGTCTGAGGCTGGATTTGAACTCAGTTCTAGCTGATGCCAGGCCCAGCCAGTGCTCTAGTCAGCATGCCACTTACCTGTATCTTCAATACAACATGTGCAAACCTGAACTAATCATCTTTTCATCAAAACCTTCTCTTCCTCCTAACTTTCCTATTACAGTTGGTGGCATGGCCATCATAACTCACAACCTATGACATCTTTAACTCTTTACTCTCTTTTATCTCCCATATTCAATTTGTTTTTTGTTTTTGTTTTTGTTTTTTTAGGCAATTGAGGTTAAGTGGCTTGCACAGGGTCACACAGCTAGTAAGTGTCAAGTGTTTGGTCTGAGGCCGGATTTGAACTCAGGTCCTCCTGACTTCAGGGCCGGTGCTCTATCCACTGTGCCACCTAGCTATCCCTCCATATTCAATTTGTTGCCAAGCCATGACAACTCCACCTTTGTAACATTTCTCCTATATGACCCTTTCTCTCCTCTAACATTGATACTACCCTGGTTCAGACCCTCATCACCTCACATTTGCAGTATTGCCATAGCCTTCTGGTTGGTTTCTCTGTCTCAAATCTCTCCCATTCCAATCAATTCTCCAATCAGCTGTCAAATTGAGCTTCTTAAATGCAGGTCTGACTACTCTTTTTATCAATAAACTCCATTTCCTCAGTATTACCTTAATGATCAAAAATAAAATCACCAGTTTGGCTTTTAAAACCCTTTATAAGTCCAATTCCTTCCTATATTTTCCATTCTTTTTACACTTTACTTGACTTCACATACTTTGCTAGTTGTGACACTCTCCCCTTATCTCTTCCTCCTAGCTTTCCTAGCTTCCTTAAAGTCCCAGCTAAAATCCTACCTTCTAGGAAAAAAAAGGCTTTTCCAGGTTCCCTTAATGTTAGTGCTTTCTCTCATTAATCATAGATTATTATTTCTACTTTATCTTGTACATATCTAGTTTGTATTGAGTTGTTTGTGCTTTGTCTCACCCATTAGATTGTGAGTTCTTTGAGGGCAGATTTTTTGGGGGGATGGGGGTGGGAATTTCTTTGTATTTCCAATGCTTAGCAGGGAGCTTGAAACATCGCAAGGTCTGTCAGATTAACTAGACTTGGTGTCTTCTCCAATCTTTGATGGTAAGGCTGTAAAAATTCGAGAAGCACCATACCCATAAATGGATTATAGAACATTGCATGAATTTGAACATGTACTTAAAACGGAACTACTATCTCTTCTTTCTTATCATCAATGACCTAAGGAAATAAACTTCCCCCAGTCCATGTTTACTTTGATAAGAAAGATTTTTTTTCCCTCCAAGGTGATGTGTTACTTGAGAGATCATTGTGTTAACTGTACTTAATTATCATATTTATGCAACAAAATCATGAGTCTATCTTTCAAATAAAGCATATAATTTCTATATTATGTCTACAGTGGGATTTGTTTTCTTTTGTCTAGAACTGTGATTTCTTGGGTGTATGGACTTTTTGGTGAGGAAACTTCTACCAATGTAGATCAACAACTATGCTGAAATTTTAAGTCACAGAAAATTGACTCAGGGCACTGAGAATTTAAGTTGCTTCTCCCAGATCTCACTGCCAGAATGCATTAAAGTTTAGATGCAAATCTAGGTCTTCCTGATTGTCTTATATATGAAATCTTAGACTGAAAGGGTTATCTGGAGGATGAGAATTGTGAAGATGAAAAAAAAAGACAATTTTCCCCTTCTTTCTGTTTTCCACTAGAATCCTCTGAAGGCTTAAGTAGAACTGGTAAACATTGTGCCTTTCCTTTTCATTTTGGAAAGCAGGGTCATTCATATCTCTCTATCTCTTCATGGTGCCAATGATTCTCTAAACAACTGAATGGGGGAAACAATATGGAAAAATAAATTGCACATTTTCGCTTTAAGCTTAAGTAGGGGAATAAACTTATGGTGAGGGGATAAAAGCAAGCTTGACTACCTTCATTAGGTAGATTCACCCTAGATTCTAGTGCCTTCCCTCTGAGATTATTTTCTATCAAATAGATAGATAGCTATGTTGATATGATATGATATATGTACATATAGATAAGTATATGGCCCAAAAGTAGTCCTTTACCTCTTGATTTCCCCATCGTAATGGGATGATTTTCAGGGCAGGAAGCAAGTTTTTGCTTTTCTTTGTATAACAGCTCACAGCATATTCTTTGGCACATGATATCACTTAATAAAGGTTTGTTGACTGACTAAAGAAATTCAGGATAAAAATGGGTCATATCTATTGTGAGGGACGTATGACATTGACTCAATAAAGTGACAGCAAAGGAACAGCAGCAATGGCTACAAGCTTCTTTGCTATCCTTAGCCATATGTAATAGGATGTTAACTCCCATTCTAAGGACTTAACAAAGTGTTAATTTCTCAGAGGTCAAATCTCCAGCCTCCAGTGCAATCATCCACTTTCCTGCAAAATATGGAAGGAGTGATGGTGTGGGAAATATTTCTTACTATTTGACCTAATCTTTCCTTTCTTTAATTTTGTTTTCTTACTACCTCAAAAGCAAGAACTCCTGGAGCAGACCGAGAAAGTAACTTTCCTTGGCAACAAGTCATAAAAGGTAATTTATGTTGCAACGGCACATCAGTAAATATGAAGGCACCCTTTCCTTATAGTCAAGAAAAGTATTTTTTTTTCTTTTGTCCCAGGAACCACTGAATACAAAATCTATAACTTCAACTTGGTTAGGCAAAAAACTGTTTTGCCATTTTACCTTTCAACATAAATTGCAACAAACATTGTAAAACTCAGAAGTAAGTTTTAGCTTGAACTCCTTTTTCCATTTTATGTTTCATATTCAGATTGTATAAGTAGCTGGTGACCTCTTTTATTGTATCTGCAAAGTGGAGCAGTTACTTAGCTGTTGATTTGTTAATTTATCTCAGCAATGCACCCATTTGTTTAAAAATTAATTACATTTTCTAAAGTAGTTTTTCATTTTCCATCTCTTTTCTGCCTATTTCTGTCTATCTCTGTTCCTCTTCTTTCACCTTCTGTTCCTTTCCTCTTTCTCCCTGTTATATGATTCTTTTTTTTCTTTTTCTCATTGGCTTTTCCATTAATATAGCAGTGGAGAATTAGGAGAATTTGTTGTTCTTTAGTCTTCCTCATGTATACATATACATATATATGTATATATATATTTCATTCTTTCACTTCAATTTTCTATAATGTGAATTTGAATAGAAATAATGAGATCACACAATTTTTAAGAGCTATTTTGTAAGGAAAAATTTCTATTGTTTGCAGTGTACTTTCCAGGAGTAGAGGGATTGGTGGTATAGCATAAATCAAGGAAAAACAGCTGGACTTGAAAGTGAGAAATTCCCCCATCCCCCACCCAACCTATGCTACTGATGCAGTAGAAAGGAATGCCCAAGGCAGATGGAGCAAACAGGATGCAGGATGTGAGACATGAAATAAGATGCAGGATGTGACCAGCCAGAAAAGTGATCAAATAAGACTATACATTGAAGCCCCCCACCATGGACTTACCTGTGTGCTTTCACAAAGCGCCCCTAATTCCTGACATTCTGGAACAACTCTCCCCCTCCATCTTTCCTATTCTCCTTCTTTATCTGTACACCTCCAGACTACCTGATATTCCAGGAATTCCAGAGCCCTGCTTGCTCCTTCTCCCCTTCTCCAGTTTCCCTTCCTCCTATCCCATCAAATCATATTTAAAACCAGACGGCTAAGCTGGCCAATTGCTCTGCCTCCTATGGCAACAGGCTTACCCCCAAAACCCACTTGACTTTAACTTGGAGACTGTCTGAGTGAATTCAGAAGGATACCAAGACTTGCTTGTCTATTCTCAAATCTATTCTTCATCATTTCTGGTGGCACTCTAACATTCTTGGGGGGTACCTTGAACTCAACACTCCTGGTATCTATGTGACCCAGGACAAATCACATTGGAGTATATATCTAGAGGGAACATCAGAGATCATCTAGTATAACCCCATACTTTTAAAAATAATCAAACTGAGATTGAGAGAAGTCAGTCATTTCCTTAAGGTCACATGAGTTGTAATTACCACAGTCAAGATTGGAACCAGGTCTTCTGCCTCAAATTCCAATGTTCTTTCCACTATATCATGCTATGAATTCTCTCTAGCACTTTTTTCCTTTATCCATGAACTGAAAGTGGTTAGACAGGGTCTTTTTCACCCCCTGGACTAGTTTTAATGTTCTATGACAAGAAGCAGAAGAAGAGAAAGAAGAGTTGACATTGAGATTTCCCTAAAAATTATCACACCCTGTGCCAAAATTGGTACAACCTAGAGACAATTTTCCAATGGCTTGCATGATGACTTTTTACACTTTTTGAAGGTGGGAAGATATGTCCCCAGTTGTTTCCATAATCTTGGCCTAACATCACAGGAATCTTCCTGGTTTTTATGGCTGTAACTCAACCTTGAACTATATTCACCATCACTGCCACCATCATTTTAGATAATCTATATGGGGACCCAGCAATATCTTCAGCTTCCAAATCTTGTGATAACAATAAAATAGAAATAAAAGCACCAGTGGAAGTCAATTGGGGCAGACACATGTTCTATGTACGTAACATTTCCTTTTCCCAATTGCCAATTTGAAAATTCAGACCAGAATAAATAAATACATTTATAAATGAGCACTCATTTCTATGACTTAATAAAGGAAATGTCTACTTTGCCAGTTCTCCTACTCATCATCACTGAAAGGCAGCTCACTTAGAGGGCAAGGGCCTTGTCCAACAACTTGAAATTAGAAAGTAAAATTATTGAAAATATATCAGAGTTCTTCCAGAATCCATTGCTTCATGATCCTTCAGGAGCCATTGTGAGATGTATATGCACATCCAATCATTTTCTGTTATTGCCTCTTTTCCCCATACTATCAAATATCCAAAGACATTTTTACTAGGTAAAGGTGACAGAGCTGTGTAAGCTCACGCCTGCTTTCTTAAGTACCCTTCACTTGGATCTCCCTATTTTCTCTTTACAATGTAAATGTCAATGTACTATTTATGTAGATGACTTTCTGTATTCTAACAAATGGTTTTCCTATTCCTTCCTCATTAAATGATTTCAACAATTCACTCCTATTTCATTAAGTCAAAGGGGTTGCTTTTCA
Organism: Vombatus ursinus; assembly: GCF_900497805.2. NCBI lineage: Eukaryota > Metazoa > Chordata > Mammalia > Diprotodontia > Vombatidae > Vombatus > Vombatus ursinus. The sequence goes on along the minus strand of NW_020950326.1, from coordinate 2,670,612 downwards.
TATTTCACAGATGTTAGGCAGTGATTTCTTGTCTGTATTAATCTTCAGAACTTGATTCTTTGTCTACAGGTTGAGAAATAGCATCTGAATCCTGACTGGTCTCATTAAAAATTGAATCCTAAGCAGTCCTCTGGTCTATTTGCTGATATTTTCAAGAAGGCTCAAAGGGACATTGCATATTAAATGTTTGGATTGAAAACATTGTACCTTTTATTTTTCCTTTAGCTTTTGTTCTGTATGCATTGAAGTTTTCTATGAAACACTCTTTGAATGTGACTAAAGGTTGTAGGAAATGCTATGGATTACATTCCAAACAATGTGAACTTCACAGTTTTCTTTACCTACTGCAATTCAATGGAAGGAATATGCACATTTCTGAAAGCTGATACTTTGGAGGTTTGAACCCAGAGTTCATTTTGGAGGGAGATAATGCCCTATGAATTTATGACACTATTTTGCCCTTACCCAAAATAATAGATATGGTACCTTCTTGGGGACACAAATATCTTTAGACTTGCTGATGTCTTTCCATTATTTAGGAGAGATTTATACTAATCCAAATGAGCCCTCCAGAAGGCAGGATAAACTGCTCACTTTGTGTTTGTAGACAGATTTGTAATCCTGGAATTTACTAGCATTAAATATGAATGGATTCACATAATTTTATGGCAATTAAAATTGTTAATACCATATTACCCTAATATGGAACTGCATATGTCATATACTATTATTTGATTGAGAAGCTATATGATGTAGTAAATGGAGAATTGGCATTAAAAGAAGTGTGCTCAAGTTGTCTCATCAATAAATAATTGTTTGTGAGTATGGACAAGCATATAGGTGACACAGTAGACACAGTGTTAAATTTGGAGTCAAGAAGATCTGAGTTTGAATCCTACTTCAGAAACTTATTAGCTGTGTAGCCCTGGGTAAGGCCTCAGTTTCCTCACATATTAAAGAATGATAATAATAGCACTTTTTAACAATGTCATTACAAGAATCAAATTAGACATGCTAAGTACTTTGCAACCCTTAAGGTATTTTATAAATATTAGCTATTATCATTATTATTAATGTTTTTATTGTTATGTAATCTCTTATTGCTCCTAGACAACTGTCTAGTATTGTAATTTACAGAGGAATTAATGATTTCCATTGGTTGAGGGGATTTTTCATGCTCAGAGTTTCTTAATTCATTATACCAGTAAAATCATAGATCTTGACAAGTCTGTATTTACATGCATATATACAATGCTCATACATATTACACTAAGCAAAACTTGTATTAATCTTATATATGTACATGTGTATGGGTATACAAGAACCTCCCGGGTTTTTATAAGGAACTAACCATGTACTATTTATAAAGCACTTGGAACAGTGCTTTATGCAGTATACAATTTATTTGTCATATTTTGTATATAATATAATTGTTACATTTTGTATATAATCATGTACTAATCATGTCTATATATGTGTGTGTCTATGTATATATATATACACATATTCAATGTGTATACTTGTATATATGTATATAAGTGTGCATACATAGATAAACATAAAATACATTATTGATATAATTATCCTGATAAATAAAATATTATATATGTATGTATATACATATATGTATTCATGCATATGTGTATATATGTGTTAAACTAAATAGAATGATTATATTATGCAACCTAAACATATTGTGATAACAATAACAACAATAGCATTTATATAGCTCCTACTTGCCATTGTGCTAAGTGCTTTACAAACATTATGTCAGTGGATCTTCACAGCAACTTTGGGAGGTAGGAGCTATTATTACTTACACTTTCCAATTGAGGAAACTGAGACAGAGGTTAAGTGATTTTCCAAAGGTCACACATTTAGTCATGGTCTAAGGATAGATTTGAATTTATTTTCCTGATTATAGGCTCAGTGCTATATACATTGTACCACCTAACTGTTTAATTAGCAACCAAATCTCATACAAACACACACACACACCCCTATACATATAGATTTATGTATGCGTATGTATATATACTTTGATTGCCATGTAAGTATGTATGTATATATGTATGCATCTCTCTCTCTCTCTCACATATACCATCCCACTCATTATTTTGGGACCCAGACACATGTAGTGTAGAAATAATTCATAACTGAACAAAGGGAACCACCTTTACCCTACTTCTCATCTGCTAATATGCAGGCAGGAAATTGCCTTCAAGTTGTCTGATTTTGGAGGAAAAGAGATTTGTTGCTCTATCTTCTCTTCCATGCTGATTATTCCCAAAAAACAAGGCTACCAATTGAAATTGGTTACTGTCAAAGCTGGATCTGATCTCTGGTCCAAAGTGAACAGCACAAAGTCAGGAAAAGAAATTCATTATATTTTTTTTTTTTTGCATTGCTCAGTGCATGATAATTTTAGCCTTATTGAAGGAGTTGAATGCTGCCTAGCATTATTTTTGCTCTACATGAATTGTGGCTATGTGAATTTTTCAGAACTAATATCTATAGATTCATAAAATAGGGTTATGCAAAAACCCTTTCCTATCACAACAATCATTCATTTGAAGTCTGTTAACTACATCAATACCATCATCAAATACGATGCCCTTCCCTTGTGTTGTTGGGTGAAGTGACTAATCAGTGAATAATTAAGTGGGCTTATGGAGCTGCTTGATAAGGATAGATATATTGATGTGAAAATCTACAGAGAACTAGAAAATAGGAACTGCCCATTCAACACATAGGCTTTGCTTACATGAAACAGCTCCAAACAGCTTGACTAAAAACAAGATGAATATGTACATCAAGTGTTGATTTTGAAAAGCTTTGGGGCCTGTCACATCATTGATTAAATTCAGTGGTCTCTGGGAATTTTGAGAGAAAAAAATATTGTGTAGTTAGACAGAAACAATGCTAGCATTGTTTATATAGTATCATAGTTAGAAGTCTTCTGAGAAGTAATTCATCCTAACTCTAGTAGATACATCTTTCTGATTTGCAATATAATTGACAGGTAGTCTTTTAAACTTGGTCTGAATACTGACAGTAGCAGGTAATACTCTTGAGGGGAAGCATATTCTGTTGTCTTTTTTTTTTTGCATAGCTAGGATTTTCTAAAGATTTTTCTGAGCTAAAATAAACCACATTATAAATATATCTATTTGTCCTAATTCACCTTTGCTAGATTGAAGAAGAATTCATCTTCCTTCCAGATAAAAACCTTTAAGTATTTTAAGACAACAATCATATACCCCTTGTCTTCCGTTTTCCAGTATAAATATATCCAGTTCCTTCACCTGTTCCTTTTAAAGCATGGTTACAACATCTATCATAATCAGAGTTGAACTTCTCTGGTTATTGATTTTTATCATTCAGCAAAACTTTACTTAGTACCTCAAATAGGCATTGTGTCTAGCTTGTGAATACCTGAATACTCAAACTCATCTATAATCTCATTATTTCAGACTTTCTCTTTGGTGAAAGACACAACACATTTATGCCTACTTATCTTGTACAATTCTTGTCCATGTGTTCAAATAAATTCATCAAATAAATTCTTCCTCTTTTTCTTCTGACACTGTAAGCATACTAGAAGAGCCCTCAGGAAGTTAACCTATCATTCCTCATTTTTACCACATGACCAGCTTCTCTCCTTTTTCTATTGTATATTTCTCTGATGATACTTGTTATTCCAGTTCTTTGAAGTTCCTCATTTGTTATACTTTCTAGTCACAACCAGCATGTGCCGCTATCTTGCCTTTTGTATGATACTCATTTTTAATTCTTTGGAGATGGTTTTGTTCCTTGCTTGTAGCCATGTAACAACATTGATATTAGTGGAGCCAAGATGGCAGAGTAAAAACAGTGACATGCTTGAGATCTCCCCCAAACCCCTCCAAATACTTGTAAAACATGGCTCTAAACAAATTCTAGAGCAGCAGAACTCACAAAAAAAGAGTGAAACAAATTTCCAGGCCAAGACAACCTAAATGGTTGATTAGAAAGGTCTATTGTGCTGGGCTGGGAGATAAATGCAGTTCAACATGGACATGCAGGCAAAACATGCCTCAGCGAACCTAGAGCAGGCCTCAGGGGACTGAATAACAGGCAGCTGTGGTGGTTTCCATACTTCTCAACCAACAAATGCCAAAGAAAATTTAGAAGGCCAGTAGGAAAGGTCTGTGACCACAGTGAGAGGAAAGCTCAGTCCCAGCTCCAGTCGTGGCACAGTCCCAGGGCAGCAGCTGCTTCCCAAGTTCTTAGCCCACAGACTGAAGGGGAATCAAGTGGCTGAGCAGAGGGGGATTGCAGGGATCACTTTGCTGGTGCTGAGGCAGGATTCTCTTGCTTTGCTTATGTTTAGATCTGGGTCACAGTTCTGGGTGGAGGTCCTGGGGCGAGGAGTGCTGGCCTGGTGGAACTTGTGGTGGTGGTGGAGAGGGAATCCTCCTCACAGTTCCAATGCAGAAAAGAGTGCTTGTGGTCACTCTTTGATCAGAGCACAGGCCAGGAAAGGAGTAAACACCTTGCCCTTGATCATACAATCTTGGAAGAATGGAAAACTTACAGGTCCCTAGAAGTATCTCTGAAAGCAGCTGCACAAAACCCCTAAAGCTTGGGACAGTACATTTTCCACACTGGAAGCAGACCCTTACCTTAACAAAGAATTTATAATTCAAGTAATTGGCTGGGATCATGAGCAAACTGCATAAAAAAGTCAGACCACAGAATCTTTCTTTGATAATGAAGAAGATCAGAACATACAACCAAAAGAAGACAACAAACTCAAAGTTCCTACATCCAAAGCCTCCAAGAAAATTATAAATTAGTCCAAGGCTATGGAAGAGCTCAAAAAGGATTTTGAAAAGCAAATAAGAGAAGTAGAGGGAAAACTGGGAGGAAAAATGAGAGTGATGCCAGAAAACCATGAACATCTAGTCAATAGCTTTCTGAAGGAGACCCAAAAATATACTGAAGAAAATAATACCTTAAAAATAGCCTAACCCAAATGGCAAAAGCGGTCCAAAAAGCCAATGGGAAAATAATGCCTTAAGAAGCAGAATTGGCCAAATGGGAAAAAAAATCCAAAAGGTAACTGAAGAAAATACTTCCTTAAAAATTGGACTGGAGTAATTGGAAGCTAGTGACTTTATGAGAAATCAAGACACTGTAAAAACAAAACCAAAAGAATGAAAAATAGAAGACAATGTGAAATATCTCATTGGAAAAATAACTGACCTGAAAAATAGATCCAGGAGAGACAATTTAAAAATTATTGGACTATCTGAAAGCCATGATCAAAAAAGAGCCTACACATCATCTTTCAAGAAATTATCAAGGAAAACTGTCCTGATATTATAGAACAAGAGGGCAAAATAAAAATTGAAAAAATCCACTGAACACCTTCTGAAAGAGATCCCTAAAGTAAAACCCCTAGGAATATTTTAGCTGATTTCCAGTGTTCCCAGGTAAAGGAGAAAAATATTGCAATCAGTCAGAAAGAAACAATTCGAGTATTGTGAAAACACAATCAGGATAATACAGGGTTTAGCAGCTTGTACTTTAAGGGACTGGAGGGTTTGGAATATGATATTCTGGAGGGCAAGGGAGATAGGATTACAGCCAAGTATCACCTACCCAGCAAAACTGAGTATAATCCTTCAGGGGAAAAATGGATATTCAGTGAGACTGAGGATTTTCAAGCACTCTTGATGAAAAGACCAGAGCTGGATAAAAAATTTATCTTTCAAATACAAGACTCAAGAGAACCATAAAAAGGTAAACAGGAATTTAAAAAATCAAACATTTTAACACAATACAACCCAAAGGTCTACTAATTTGATACTTACATGCTGAGGAACAATGGTAGGAAAATATTAAAAGTCTTTATTTTCCATAATTAAACTATTATGTTTCTGTAAGAACAGAAAACTTTGTATGTATAGTAAAAACACTGCAATTCATAACATACAATAGTCTCAAATTTGAGCCATGGTGTTTCTGGCAGCAATTGTTGACATTGAGTGTCATGATAGCATGCACAGTGCAAAGTGCACATGTTTTGTGTTCATAACCAAGGTTGCAGTGAAGTTGCAAGATGCAACACAGGAAAACACTGCCAGCAACACCTTGGTTTCATTATGTGTTTGATTTTTTTGATTAATTTATTTTGATTAATCAATAATCACTTCCATATGCTTTGGAGCTTAAAATTTTTTCCCCCTTCCCCTCCACCACCATCACCAAGATGGCACACAATCTGATATAGACTATACATTTACACTTGTATTAAACACATTTTCACATTAGTGATGTTGTAAGTAAAAATTAAAACCAATAGGAGGAACCATCAGAAAGAGGAAACAAAACTCAACATAAGAGAAAAAAATAGCAATTCAAATTCCATAGTTCTTTCTTTGGATGTGAATAGTATTTTCCATCATGAGGCCTCTGGAGATGTCTTAGATCCTTGTATTGCTGGGAAGGGTTAAGTTTATCAATATTAGTCATCGTACAATATGGTTGTTATTGTGTACAATGTTCTCTTGGTTCTGCTCACTTCACTCATCATCAAACCATACAAGTCTTTCCAGGTTTTTCTGAAGTCAGCCTGTTCATCATTTCTTGTAGCACAATAGTATTCCATTACATTCACATACCACAACTTGCTCAGCCATTTCCCAATTGATGGGCATCCTCTCAATTTCCAATTCTTTGCCACTACAAAAAGAGCTGCTATGAATATTTGTACATGTGGGTCCTTTTCACATTTGCATGATCTCTTTGGGTTATAGCCCTAGAAGTGCTATTGCTGGGTCAAAGGGTATGCACATTTTTATAGCCCTTTGGGCATAATTCCAAATTGCTCTCCAAAATGGTTGGATCATTTCACAACTCCACCAACAATATATTAGTGTTCCAATTTTCCCATATCTTCTCCAACATTTGTCATTTTACTGTTTTGTTATGTTGGCTAATCTGACAGGTGTGATGTGGTACCTCAGAGTTGTTTTGATTTGCATTTCTCTAATCAATACAGATTTAGAGAATTTTTTCATATCACTTTAGAAGGCTTTAATTTCTTCATCTGAGAACTGTCTGTTCATATCATTTGACCATTTATCAATTGGGGAATGACACGAATTTTTATAAATTTGACTTAATTCTCTATATATTTTAGAAATGAGATCCTTATCACAGAGACTGGTTGTAAAAATTCTTTCCCAATTTTCTACCTTCTTTCTAATCTTAGTTGCATTGGCTTTGTTTGTACAAAAACTTTTCAGTCTAATGTAATCAAAATTATCCATTTTGCTTTTTGTAATGTTCTCTATCTCCTCTTTGGTCATGAACTCTTCTGATTTCCATAGATCTGATAGGTAAACTATCCCTTGATTTCCCAGTTTGATTATAGTATCAGCCTTTATATCTAAATCATGAACCTATTTTGACTTTATTTTGGTATATGGTGTAAGATTTTGGTGAATGGCTAGTTTCTGCCATACTCTCTTCCAGTTTTCCCAGCAGTTTTTTTCAAAGAGTGGGTTCTTATCCCAGAAGCTGGGGTCTTTGGGTTTATCAAATAATAGATTACTATAGTCATTGACTACTGTGTCTTGCATTTTTAACCTATTCCACTGCTCCACCACTCTATTTCTTAGCCAGTACCAAGCAGTTTTGATGATTGCTGCTTTAAAATACAATTTAAGATCTGGAATGGCTAGGCCACCTTCCCCTGAATTTCTTTTTATTACTTTACTTGATATTCTGGATCTTTGGTTCTTCCAAATGAATCTTGTTATTATTTTTTCTAACTCTATAAAATAATTTGTTGGTAGTTTGATTGGTATGGCACTGAACAAGTAAATTAGCTTAGGTAGAATTGTCATTTTTATTATAGTAGCTCAGTCTACCCATGACAACTGATGTTTTTCCAATTATTTACATCTGACTTTATTTGTGTGAAAAGTGTTTTGTAATTGTGTTCATAGATTTCCTGGGTTTGTTTTGGGAGGTAGACTCCTAAATATTTTATGATGACTACAGTAAGTTTAAATGGAATTTCTCTTTCTCTCTTGCTGTTGGACTTTGTTGGTAATATAGAAATGCTGATGATTTTGTGGGTTTATTTTATAGCCTGCAACTTTGCTAAAGTTGTTTATTATTTCAAATGGTTTTTTACTTGATTCTGTAGGATTCTCTGAGTATATCATCATGTCATCTGCAAAAAGCAATAGCTTTGTTTGTTCTTTACCTATTCTTATACCTTCAATTTCTTTTTCTTCTCTTCTTGCTAAAGCTAATGTTTCCAGTACGTTATTGAACAATAGTGGTGATAATGGACATCCTTGTTTCACCCCCAATCTTATTGGAAATGCTTCTAGTTTGTCCCTATTACATATGATGCTTGTTGAAGGTTTTAGGTAGATGTTATTTATTATTTTAAGGAAGACTCCATTTATACCTATGCACTCTAGTGTTTTTATTAGGAATGGGTGTTGTATTTTGTCAAAAGCTTTTTCTGCATCTATTGAGATGATCATGTGGTTTCTGTTAGTTTTGGTATTGATATGTTCAATTATGCTGATAGTTTTCCCAATATTGAAACAGCCCTGCATTCCTGGTATAAATCCCACCTGGTCATACTATGTTATTCTTGTGATAAGTTGCTATAATCCATTTGCTAATATTTTGTTTAATTTTTTTGCATCTATATTCATTAGAAAAATTGGTCTATCATTCTCTTTCTCTGTTTTGACTCTTCCTGGTTCAGGTATCAGCACTATATTTGTACCATAAAAAGAATTTGGTAAGACTCCTTCTTCACCTCTTTCCCCAAATATACTATATAGTATTAGAATTGATTGTTCTTTAAATGTTTGATAGTATTCACAATTAAATCCATCTGGCCCTGGAGATGTTTTCCTAGGGAGTTCATCAATGGCTTGTTCAATTTCTTTTTCTGAGATGGGGTTATTTAAGTATTTTGCTTCCTCTACTGTTAATCTGGGCAATTTATATTTTTGTAAATATGTATCCATTTCACTAAGATTGTCAAATTTATTTGGCATATAGTTAGGCAAAATAGTTCCTAATTATTGTTTTAATTTCCTCTTCCTTGGTAGTAGATTCACCCTTTTCATTCTTGATACTAGTAAGTTGGTTTTCTTCTTTCTTTTTTTTTTAGATTAAATTAACTAAAGGTTCATCTATTTATTTGTTTTTTTAATAAAACCAGCTCTTAGTTTTATTTATTAGTTCAATAGTTTTCTTAATTTCAATTTTATTAATTTTTCCTTTGGTTTCCAATATTTTTAATTTGGTGTTCAATTGAGGGTTTTTATTTTTTTCTTTTTCTAGTTTTTTTAGTTGTATTCACAATTCGTTGATCTCCTCTTTTTCTGTTTTATTTATGTAAGCATTTAGAGATATAAAACTTCCCCTAAGAACTACTTATGCTGCTTAAGTTTTGGTATGTTGTCTCATTATTGTCATTCTCTTGAATGAAATTACTGTTTCTATTATTTGATGTTTGACCCAATCATTTTTTAGGACTTGATTATTTAGTTTCCAAGTATTTTTTAGTCTCTCTTTTCATGGCCCTTTATTACATATAATTTCTATTGCATCATGATCAGAAAAGGATCCATTTAATATTTCTGCCTTTCTGCATTGGATTGTGAGGTTTTTATGCCCTAGTACATGGTCAATTTTTGTGTATGTGCCACGTACCACCAAGGAAAAAGTATATTCCTTTCTATCCCCATTCAGTTTTCTCCAGAGGTCTATCATACCTAACTTTTCTAATGTTCTATTCACCTTCTTAACTTCTTTCTTGTTTATTTTGTGGTTAGATTTATCTAGTACAGAGAGGGGGAGGTTGAGGTCCCCCATTACTATAGTTTTGCTGTCCATTTCTTCCTATAACTCCCTGAACTTCTCCTCTAAGAATTTGGATGCTATACCATTTGGTGCATATATGTTTAGTGATGATTTTACTTCATTGTCTATGGTGCCTTTTAGCAGGATGTAGTTTCCTTCCTTATCTCTTTTGATAAGATCTATTTTGGCTTTTGCTTTGTCTGAGATTAGGATTGCTACCCCTGTTTTTTTTTTTACTTCAGTTGAAGCATAATATATTTTGCTCCAGCCTTTTACCTTTACCCTGTATGTGTCATTCTTTTTCAAATGTGTTTCCTGTAGACAACACATTGTAGTATTATGGTTTTTAATCCATTCTGCTATCTGCTTCTGCTTTATGGGAGAGTTCATCCCATTCACATTCACAGTTATGTTTAATATCTGTGTCTTTTTCTCCATCCTTTTTTCTCCCTATTTATGCTTTTCTTTCTCCTTTCTCCTTCCCCCCCCTCACTAGTGTTTTGTTTTTGACCACTGCCTTGTTCAGTCCCAGCTCCCTTCTATTAGCCCTCTCCCCTTTCTTCCCTTTTACCCTTACTGCTTCTTCCTTCCTTTCCATCCCCCCTCTCTTTTCTTTCCCCTTTTCCCTCTTACTGCCTATAGGGCAAGTTAGATTTCTGTACCTGATTATGTTATTCCCTTTTTGAGCCAAATCTGATGAGAGTAAAGTTCAAACAATGCTCATCCCCCTCCCTTCTTTCCCTCTGCTGTAATAGGTTTTTGTGTCTTTCTTTTCCTGTAATGTAATTTACCTTTGTCTGCCTCCTTCTTTCTCAGTACATTTTCTTAGATCAGACTAATCCACTTGCTTGGATTCATTTAACCCACTTGATTAGATTTTTTTTTTATCATTACATCAAAGTCAACTTATATCCATCCTATTTATGTATACTCCTTTAACATGGTATGATAACAATACAGTTCTCAAGAGTTGCAAATGTCATCTTCCCTTGTAGGAATGTAAACGGTTTGCCCTTATTAACAACATATTGTATCTTTCTGTCTCATTTACCTTTTTATGTCTCTCTTGAATCTTGTACTTGAAGATCAAATTTTTGGTTGGGCTCTGGTCTTTTTATCTGGAAGTTTTGGTAGTCCCCTATTTTGTTGAATATCCATGTCTTCCCCTGAAAAATCACGCTCATTTTCACTGGGTCAATGATCCTTGGCTGCAATCCAAGCTCCTTTACCTTACGGAATATCATGTTCCACACCCTATGGTCTTTTAATGTAGAAGTTGCAAGGTCTTATGCAATCCTGACTGTGGTTCCATGATATTTAAATTGTTTCTTTCTGGCTGCTTGCAGTATTTTCTCTTTAATCTGGTAATTTTGGAATTTGGCTATTATATTCCTTGGCATTTTCAATCTAGGTTCTGTCTCAGGTGGGGAGTGGTGGATTCTTTCTATGGTTATTTTACCTACTGGTTCTAGGACTTCAGGGAAGTTTATGCTTTCCTGAAAGATACTGTCTAGGCTCTTTTTTTCATCATGATTTTCAGGTAGGCCAATAATTTTTAAATTGTCTCTCCTGGATCAATTCTCCAGGTCAGTTGTTTTACCAATGAGGTATTTATTTAATAGTTTTCATCTATTTTTTCATTTTTTTGTTTCTGTTTGACTGATTCTTGTTCTTTCATAGAGTCATTAGTTTCCATTTGTCCAATTCAAATTTTTAAAATATCATTTTCTTCTGTTAGATTTTGTACTTTCTTCTCCAATCAGGCAATTGTATTTTTAGGGGATTTGTTTTCTTCAGTGTACTTTTTTTCAAATTGGCCAATTGTATTTTTAAGGACTCCTCTACCTCCCTTATTTGACTTTTAAAATCATTCTTGAGCTCTTCTAAGAAGGCTTTTTGGGCTTCAGACCAGTTCATATTCCCTTTTGTGGTCGCAAATGTGGGTTTGTGGACAATGTTGTCCTCTTCAGAATTTCTGTCTTGATCTTCACTCTTCTCATAATATGAATCTATGGTATGTTTCTTCTTACTCATGGTGTTTCTTTATTCCCTGGCCTTTAAAGAGATTGAGTTGTCCTGCTGGGGAGCAGAGGGCACTGACAAAAGCTTCTTGTGTTGGGAGCCTAGGTCTTGGTCACTGACTTTGTGTGCTAGGGCCTCTTATGTTGGCAATTGGAGGCTGTAGGGTTCTTGTAGCTCACCTGGTGTTGGGCTGGAATCAGCAAGGCTGGGACTTTCAGGCAAATCTAGATTGTTTTCTTCAGCTCCTTTCAGATGAATACTGCATGGTTTTTATCTGCCTGGGGCCCTTTGTAGTGCTGCTTCCCTTATTTATGCTGAGGCACTGGGAGACCCTTTGCTGTAGAATCCTGAGGCACCAGGATCACCTCCCAGTGTGCTAAAGTGTGGCTATCAGCTAGCTGGCTGGGATGCCTCCCATTCCATACTGCTCCCCTTCCCCCAGGGCAAGAAGGACCTTTCCTGTTAATCCCTCAAGCTACTGGGCTACTGCACTGCTGATCCCCATCTTTCTTCTGGTTCAGCTTTTCCAGGGTTTTTTCTGGGGTGATATTTTCTGGGTTTTCAGAAGTTGATAGGGAGGGTGAGAGCAACTATCTTTTTACTCTATCATCTTGGCTGCTGGAAGAGGAATGCCTTGAACTCAAAGTTTTAAAAACAAATGTTAAAAATTGTTTTCACATGCAACTGGGAAATAAGATATATAGGCAATGGGGTATAGAAATCTATCCTGATCTACAGGAAAATAGAAGGGGAAGGGGATAAGAGAAGTGGGGGGAGATAGAAAGGAGGGCAGATTAAGGGAAGGAGTATTCAGAATGCATACCATCTTGGGGTGGGGGGAGGGGTGAAGTGGGGAGAAAATCTGGAACTCAAAATCTTGTGGAAGTGAATGTCAAAAACTAAAAATAAATTAACGAATCTTAAAAAAACAACATTGATATTAAAAAGATGGACTTTTGTTTTAGGGAGAAGTTAAGGATCAAAAAAAGAGCTCTGTAATTTCATGAAGGAAAATCAGTTCCTTCACCTCTTCTCACTTAATTCTTGATCCAATTCTTCATTTCTTTGGACTATTTGTTCCAGAAATACATTCTAATGGAAAGGCTCTATAGTTTGGTCATCTACTTTCCCGCCATAATGTGGGCATGGAGATTTTTCATCTATTTAGTAATTCCTATGGAGATAGTTGGTCCAAATTCTTTTGAGTGCCTTCATATTTCTTTCTGGATACTGTGTGGTGTTCTTGTACCTGAGGTAAACAATATGATACAATCCAAAGAGGCATGACATCTTTAGCCAAAGGAAATCTATTTAACTTGGACATTGTACTAGGTGTCCTCCATAGCAGTGACAAATACCCTTAGAAATAATATATTTATTTTTCTATATGTTTAGTTTGCCAATGCCTGTGCTAAAAGATGACATTCAGACAAATATATATACATGTGTGTTACGGTTAATAAAAGCATAGTTTTTGTGAGAAAATAATAGCCTGTATTTAACCTTTAAAGAACAATGAGACTATTAAAAAGGCCAAACCATTATCAATTCAATCAAAAGAAGGAAATGCAAACCAGTAAATTAGACTTGAAGATGGATTGCACAATAAACAAAAAAAAGTAGAGAATTTTAGGGAAAGTGGTGACTACTTATGAAATATAAATGACTCTAATTGACAGAAGAAGAAGTTAATAATTTTGAACAATTGATTTTGGAGGAATGAAAAAGAATCATCAAATAATCATTCTAAAAAATAATGCCTGTCCTGGGTGGATTCACAGCTGAATCCTTTCAAGCCTTCTAAGAAGAAATAATGTCTATATTGCACAGATTATTCATATATTTGGAAAAAGACTTAACACTACATAACACCTTTTTAAGATGTAAATGTGTTGTTGATCTTAGAACTTGGCAAAGATAACACTAAAAAGAAAATTATGGCCCAATTTCCCCAATGATTATAGATGCTAAATATTAAATAAAATGTCAGTACCATAATATGTCAATACTTTTTAAAAATCAACATGACCAAACAACATTTATAGCAGATATTTTAGTATTATGAAACTTTCAACATAATTACAATATACAAAGTAAAATCTATATGATTATAGCAAAGTGGTGGCAAAGAACCAAAAATTACAGGGATGCCCATCAATTGGTTAATGGCTGAACAAATTGTGGGATAAGATACTGATGGAATACTACTGTGCTAGAAGAAATGATGAGCTCAGTGATCTTAGAAAAACATGGAAAGATTTGCATGAAATAATTAAAAGCAAAATTAGCAGAAGAAATAGAACATTCTATATAGTAACAGCAATATTGTTTTAAGAATGACTTTGAGTGAATAAGTTATTTTGATTATTATAAATAACCAAATTAACTATAAAAGACATATGAAGAATGGGACAATCAGCATCCAGAGAAAGAATTGATGAATAGAAGTATGGATAGAATACTTTTACATATATATCTATTTGTGTCTAATAGCCATTTCTAGGGTGAGGGATAGGGAGGGAAAAAAGGGGAAAAAAGAAATTTATATGATAATTTTGTTGTATATTTGAAAGGAATAGCAAGTTGTACATAGTAGATTTGCAGTTTCACATGCAATCATCTTTTTTTTAAATTGTAATATGTTACAGAAATGCTTGTTTTATTCCATCAGTTAAAATCAAAATATTTTAAAATAAAGATTATTGATAAAATCTAATATTTATTCATGATAAAAAATGGAACATAATATTAATGAAAGAAAATTTCCCCAACATAATAGTCAATTTTATGCTGAGCCATTATATTGTTAAAAAAAAAACAAACACAAGAAGCAATGCCATTAAAAATAAGTTCAAAATAAGTATTCCTACTTTTACCATTTTATTGTACATATTGTTGTAAATTTTGTCATTTACAAAACAACATGAAATATATATTATAGTGATTAACCTTGGAGATAAATGGATCAAAACGCCATAATTTGCAGATGATATTATTGAGTTTTGAGAATATCAAATTGCTTCAAAAAACAACAAATTAATGCAGACAGTAAAGTTCCAGAATGCAAAGTACACCTATGAAAGTAATTTGCATTCTTATTTACTCATAATAAAGACCAATAAAAAGTAGATTTACAAACACAATAAAACCGCTCTATATTTGCAAATTTAGCTAATTAGAAAATATACATGACCTGTACTTGGAAAATTATAAAACTGTAATTACTGATGTAAAGGAAGGCCTAACTAGAGGAATATTCAATGTTCATAGGTTTGATTAAGATATTAAGAATGACACATTAAAAAACAACAGATCTATTATTCCACAGGAAACTCCTGGTGAGGAAATTCCATCAATGCTTATTGGCAGCTTTTCTGTAACTTAAACTTTATATGAGCTGGCTAGGACACTGAAAATGACTTGCCCAAATTTCCTGACGAGGATAATACATTTAATGCTATGCAAATCACAATACAAAGGTATGTCTTATTAGAAGTGTATACAATCTTAATTTAAAAATTATATGGGATGGAGAATAGATGAAGTTATTGAAGAACATGTGAGATACAACAGCAACAACATAATTTAAAGGTGCTGCTAAACTAAAAAAAATAAAACATTTTAAGATACCTTTTATTAAAACTATCTGATAATGAAAAAAAAGAAAATAGATATCAATGGAGCAGAATACCAATGATATTAGACATAGAATTAAATATATAAAAATATTAATGTTTGCTAAACCTTTAAAAAGATGAAAGGGTCCAAAGTTTAACAAATATAGCTAGGAAAATGGATCAGCTATTTGATTAGAAATTGATTTAAACTAACATTTCATATATCTTAATTAATTTTAGTTTCATGATAGATTTACATACAAACACACATACATGAATAGTGAATAGGAGAAAGTGAAATATACTTATCTGATTTTCATAGCTGACTTTTCAAACAATTAAACAAACATGATTATTGGGGATAATATGTATCTGTTTATTACCTTATATAAAACTCTCTACAAGAATTTTAAGGCATTCTACAGATGGGCAATCACTTACAAACATAGTTCATAAACCTGCATTACTGTACTCACCAACCAAAGAAAACCAACCAAAAAAAGATACTTTAGTTCAAGAATAAACCACAGCCATCTAACAACATGGCAAATTAAGTGACATGAAAAATGTTCCCACACTCATTGGGGTCTTTCACAGCTTCCCACACCATCAGGAATATGGAAAACATGTGAAATGGGATTATGTATATATGCACAAAAACAAATGGAACCTATAGGGGCTAGGCACACACATGAAGGGCATATATATAGCTCATGTGGCCAGATAATATATACCTTAAATACAGCACATATCTCCAGTGATGTAATTCTACAGCTCTTTGTAGGGTATAATGTTCATCCTCCCTGACATTGTTTGCATGTTTGCAGGGAGTTGTGTTGTGTCTGTTGGTTTCTTGGTGTAGTGTTTACTGAGCTAATCTCCAGTACAATGTATTGGATTTCAGTCCTTTGGGCCATCCTTGGATTCCTGCTACCATCTTCTAGTATGTAGCTATTGGCAAACCACTCCTTTAGAAGGCAGAGTTAACTTCCTCTACAGTGTTCAAAGCTCTCAAGGTAGAGCACATGTATGAACATCTCACTGACCCACGCCATCATCAAAAACTAAGCCTTTTGTTTTGAGTAATTTTTCTCCTGTTATTACTTAAAGTTTCTGACTCCAACCAACTAGCTTACTTGGAGCTGGAAGTACCTTTCAAGTCCAACTTCTTATTGTCATTATGTCAGGCATTCTACCCAATGTAGGCCAAAGCTGAGGCAGTGTGTCTCCTCTCATTCCCATAATGCTTCCTGTTGCCATTAATGTTAATCTGGGGGCAAGAACAAGAAAGCTAAGTGAAACCAGGATGTCTATCAGCTTCTTTGTTAGATCCGTTGTGCTAAAGGAACACTTTATTATGTATAACTTAATAGTAGCAATCTCTGGCCTTCAATTACCATTGTTACCAGAGAAAGATCAATCTGATCTTTCAACATTTGTAATTACAAAAACAAAATTAAAAAAAAGAAAAACATCAAATTTTGAAACAACTTAAATATGAAACAATAGGGGAATTGTTAATTAAATATGAAAAAATTGTGCTTAATTAATGTGTTGTTGTTTGTCCCTTATTCTCTAAGAGGACCGATGAGATCAGGAGGGTGAAATTTTGACTTGCAAATGAATTGGATTTAAGTGAGGCACGATGTGCAAAGTCACCAGCCTCACTTTCTCCTCCAGAATCAAATGGGTCCAGTGGCAAGACATAGGTCAAGATGAGTGGAGATGACCCCTGGTTCATTAATGAAAGGAAAATCAGAAGCAACATGGTATACTGGATAGACAACAGACCTTGGATCAGGAAGCTCTAGATTCAAGTCCTGCCTCTGACATACTGTTTATATAACTCTGGGGCAGTCATTCAATATCTGGGTCTCCTAGACAATTATCTAATACTGTAAGTTGTAGAGTAGGTTCTTATCTGAATTAGTAGAGAGTATTTTCTTGCTGAGGGGTCCTTATAACATTGAAATCACAGATCCATTCCAAAGGTAAACAAGCAAAATAAAACAGAATGCCATGATTCAATTAAGAATGACAGATATAAGGAACACAAAAAATGTTTCTGAATACACTTATGAAATAGTGAAAAATAAAACAGAATGCACTCTAGCCATAATAGAGGAAAACTAAATGAAAATGATTGGAAAAGCAAATGTTGACATTTTTTTATGTTGATAAAAATTATATTGATATTTAATGAATTTAAATGCAAATAGTTTTTAAGCAAGTAAGTTTAGTTGGTAATATTACATTTTCACAAAACATACCATAAAAACATCTATTTCCAATAGCATATATTAAGGCTAAAAAACATTCATTTCAAAATATTTTATTGATAGAAGCTAATACAAACATAGTTTCAAAAATGAAATTATTCAAAACTGATGAAAATAAATGATGCTCTTTGACTTGCACTTGCCTCTTTTCATACTGTTACTGTGTGAATTAGTTGTAATTTTATCTTTTTTTCTTGATTACTGAAAAAAAAGATAGATATTTCCCTGTAATGTAATTTAACACTTCAAAGATGGTTTCATGAATTGTGTTCCCTCTTGCCCCAATTTTTACCTTGTAGAATCACTTCTGACAATGATCCTCTCTCAATTTAGCTAAATTATGTTTGGACCAATGAGACAAAGATACTAAGAAAGAAACCAGCTTAAAAAGAATGTACTAATGAGTTATCCAAAAGTAAAATGCATTACTGTGGGTTAGGTGACTTCACAGATTCCTTCCACCTCCATAATTCTGTTTAGCTTTACTTTTATTTGAATAATGAAGCAGGAGAAAATGTTTCATTATATTTTTAGTAAAACTTCATTTAAAATAAATCCAAAACAAGCTCTCCCAATTTGATCATACACCTGATTTGTTATACTTTGATGCAAATTACTGTTGGATGTTTCAAAAAATAAAATAAAATCCACCCACAAAGGATGAAGATTTACTAACACTGAGCTCATTCAAAACTTATTCTGTACCCTCTGAAAGCAATTCCAGAAGAGGATAACTAGAAAGGGGAAATGACTTTCCCAAAATCCCATGGGAAATTAATATCAGACTTAGATTTGAACCTAGCTCCTTATTTTACCAAGATCATCACCATTCTTGTTATTCTCTTCAAAAGATATGATGACCAAAAACTTAATGTAATTGTGCTCTCATGAGGACTGCATTTAATGTACTTGCTCAGCAAGTGTGCAGTTCATCAATTTCAAATACATTTATATAAAAACCTTATCTCCAAATTTCATTACTTTTACTGCTTTCTTGCAAATGCAAACCAGTTGACTTCATTTAAGTTCTTTTTAAATGTTATTGTTTTACACTCAGTTGCACTTAAGAACAAACATGAAGTTGTGCACTTAAGTAGAGATTGTTTGCATTCGTGTCTTTAAAATTTACACAACTACCTATTTATATATCAACAAAACAACCCATAAATTAAAAAGAATTTCACCACCACTTCAAGGATACTTCTCATTTTACATGGCCCATTAAACTCTAGCTCCCTGAAGGTTTAGAATTTGAGAGTGCCTCTTTTATTGGATACAATTTCCTCATGAGTGACTGTTATGCTGCAAGAGGCTTCATGTATATAAACCAGATGTTTATATACTACAGTAAGCCTTCAGCAAGGTAATGCAGTTCCATGACAGTAATGAACAAGGGAGTGGAGGTAGGAAGAAGAAAGATATTAAAATTCTAAGTGTAGTTACTTTCTTAAGGTCTTAGTTGTCAGAAAAAGATATGTCACCATCTATTTCTTAAAAGATCGTTGATTTTACCTATAATACTTTTAGGGTTGGTTTTATGATAGGGCTTTGTACATGCCCAGATCACTTATGATATTGTCACCTATGTGGAAGACAGTAGGGACCTGCTTCTGGGAGACAACCTTCTTCATTCCCTTATCACATGTGTGAGAACAGTTTTTTTCCATTGGCTGTGTAAGAGAAACTGGTTGCATCTGTAAAATTATCAAAGAGTGACACTCTTTCCAGTTGATGGTGTCAGTATAGGGGAGAGCTTGTTCATCCACAAGAGGAGCAGGTACTGTGCACTAATCTGGTTGTGCAGAAGGACCATCTTCCCCACCTGTAGGCTTTGTGACCTCTGAGAAAGAGCTTAGGGTTTTAGTCTGCTTTGTTTGTCCTTTTCAATTCTAGCCACAGGCAATGGATTTCCAGAGTCCTGGAACTCCAGCCATGGTGACCTTCAAACTAGGATTCCAGACTAGATGTTGTTGCTCCCAGCTCAGTAAAGAAGCCCTGAGAAGCCAGGATGTCAAGACTTGAGCCCAAAAGGGATTTTGGACTTGGAACTTGATAGGACTGCCATATAGCAATTGAATGAAACTGAGAACTTAATCCTCCTACCCTCTCCAGAAATTAAGGTGGTAAAGGGATAATTATGTTCCCAACCAGCAGTGTGTGGGTAAATGATTTTACATCTGTTCTTACTATGCTTTGAAGTAAATATTCCTTTGTAAAAGCCAATTGAATTGTTAAGTGCTCTTGATGGACCTAGAATGCTGCCCCCTAAAATTTGGAGAACACAATCAGTAGGGGCTCGAGCCAATGGCAGAGATTGAAACTCCCCAAATTCCTCAAGAGTACCAGACATCCCTGTGTGGAAGGATGAAATTTAGCACACTTGACTCTCAGGCAGTAGGCACTAAAGTAATAACTGCTATACTTGTAAACCCTAAAAACAGAACTAAAGAAAAACATGCGTGAGAAAACTTCAAATGCATATTAAGAAATGTAGGACCTTAAAGAATGCAGATAATCACAGAGCTGTACCTCTATCTAAAGTTCCTTCCCATTTCAAAATTCTGTGATCTATGAAAGAAAATTCATGAATTCATTTGACTCAGCCTCCTACCTTCAAGAAATAAATTCATGAAAATGAAACTGTTTAATGCTTACATGGGATTTGTTAAGAACAAGGTCGTCTTTATTTTTAATGGTAGAACAGTTACAATCGCCTTCTCACACGTGATTCAGTCAATTGGATCAATGTTGTCTTTCTGTGATACAGTGCTACATAGTCACACAATTAGACATCTGTGCTGATAAATTTAACCTTTGTTAAGGAACTTGCTTTAAGAAAGGGAATGTCCAACTTCTACTGCCTATTAAGCCTACTGCACACACAAATCTGGTGGGAGCTGGTCCAATTGGCATTTTTTTAGGTCTTGGTCATAGTGCTCCTGCAAATGTAAAGACTGTAAAATAATTACAGATTTTTTCTAGAGAAAGAAGGAAATTTAATGGGGGCCTATCAACATGTGATACTAGTTCAGCAACAAATAGGCTTACTCAATTTAATTTAAACATCCAAGCAAGGGGACAGTAAAATGTACTACTAATTCAATCACAAACATCCAAACCTATCTCAAATTACATTTATGTAATGGGCACCAAAACCTTGACAAAATCATAAGTACATAAGGAGTACAATTATTAAAAACCTCTTATTGAGCCAATGGGTCATGTGTTGATAGAAAGGAACATGAACTTCCTCATTCTTAGAAGATAGAAGGGGAGGGAAAAAAGTAGAAATAATGAAGCTGACTTTTGATTGCTCCTTAGACCACGAGGAGTTTATGTCTAGCTCTGCCCAAAGGTAAGCCTGTGAGTGTGGGGTGACAGGATCCCCTTTTGTTTGATCCTTTGGCAGACAAGAACCCAGGACAGAGATACAGGGTATACTGTATATATTTAATAATACACCAGAAAGGATGAGAGGAAAGAAAAGTCAGGAGAGAACAATACAAAGGACCTATCTGAAATCACAGCTACTACTTTCAGTTACACTAGGTCTTGTGCTTTCAGCCATATTCTCCTATCAAGATGGAAAGTTTTGTCTCAGCTCCAGCTCCAAGGGTGACAAAACTTCTTACTGCTGCCTATATTAATGACTATTAATGAATCAAAGGTTTTTAATATCTTTAAGAAGGGAGTGTGATATGATGGATGGAGAGAAAAAATTACAGTGAAGATCTGGGTTCAAGGCCTTGCTATGATACATGCTGCCACTGTGATCCTGGCTAAATCCTTTAGCGTCATAGCACCCTAAGTATTATGAGACTGTTAGGTACAGAGCAACTGCTAATCTCAATTGATAAAGAGATATATTTCATCAAAAGCTCCTTCTAACAATGAAATTATATGTGTCAGGATCTCCATGCCAAGACTACCCCTCTCTTTTTACTTCTTTTTTCACTATTAGGAGATACCCTGTTTTCCAGAGCTAAGGCCCAGCAAACAAGCTGTGCCCTGAGCTTGGCATAATAACAACTTTTTTTGTGCTCAACCTCTGAATGAACTCAGTTACTCCAAAATCCTAGAATTGTTTCTTTTTCTTTTAGAATTTTGTTTTCCTCCAGTAACATGTAAACTAATTTTTAACATTTGCTTTTTAAACTTTGAGTTCCAAATTCTCTCCTTTCCTCCCTACCTCCCACTCATTGAAGAGGCAAGCAGTTCAATACAGTTATACATGTATAGTTATGCAAAACATATCCATAACAGTCATGTTGTGAAAGAAAATACAGCAAAAAAAAACCCTCAAAAAATAAAGTAAAAAAAAAATTATGCTGTATCCAGACACCATCACTTCTTTCTCTGGGAATGGATAGCATTTTTCATTATAAGTCCTTCAGAGTTGTCTTGGATCATTGCATTGCTAAGAATAACTAAGTCATTCACAGCTGCTCATCCTATAATATTGCTGTTACTTTGTACACACATTTCACTTTGCATTAGCCCATGCAAGTCTTTTCAGGTTTTTCTGAGAGCATCCTGTCCATCATTTCTTATAGTACAATAGTATTCTGTCATAATCATATACCACACCTTGTCCATCCATTCCCTAATTGGGGGACCCATCAATTTCTAATTGACCCCAGAAATTAACTGCTATAAATATTCATACATATAGGTGCTTTTCCTGTTTGATTTTTTATCTCTTTTGGGATATAGACCCCAGAATTGTTTCACATCAGCACCAGTTGGTCCCTGAGCTTGGTTAGGCACCTGCAGTACCCATGTCTGGTCATGAAGTCCTGCTACAAATCAAACTTGACTCATAGTTGCTGTTACCCTTCATTGTCAGGGCTGCGGCTCACTTTGCAACCATTGCTTCATGTTTTGAGATTTGCCCACACTAACGTTGGTCTCCTCCTAGAAGGAGCTCCAGCATGTGTCTAGCTTCCCTCCTCCAATGGAATAATGAAAAATTTTTGCTTATAGCCACTTAGCTCTTTGGTTTTATTTTGTTTTATTTTATTTTTAGAATTAACTGTGGTTTTGATAAGATTGTGAGCTCTCTCTGTCTGTCTGTATCTGTCAGTATCTGTCTCTCTGTCTGTCTCTCTCTTTCTGTCTCTGTCTCTGCCTCTCTCTGTCTCTGTCTCTCTCTGTCTCTTTCTGTCTTTCTCTCTCTCTGTCTCTCTGTTTCTCTGTCTCTCAGTCTCTCTGTTTCTCTGTCTCTATGTCTCTCTCTCTCTCTCTCTCTCTCTCTCTCTCTCTCTCTCTCTCTCTCTCTGTCTCTCTCTCTCTCTCTCTCTCTCTCTCTCTCTCTCTCTCTCTCTCTCCCTCTCTCTCTTTCTCTCCCTCTCTCTCTTTAGAGTTAACAGCAGCTGCAGAAATGCTGTGGCTCTTTTGTCATCTGTTTTCAGGGTTGACATAAGTTTGACTCAGAAAAGAAAAATCAGAAAGCCAGCTCCTCAAAACAATTGACATGACTCATTGAAGACCACAGTATGGAACCACCAGATTGATGACAGAAAGTCACCTCTTCACCATGTGAACACTTAGTAGATTATTCCTATACTGTATACAATTATATAGAAGGAAAATAGGTTTTTATATTGCTCTCACATTAATAAAACTAGTAGCAGTGAGTTGTAATATATGATTTTAACAAGGAGGGCAGGGAGAGAAAGATCCTAGCAAGGGGTATTTGGAATCCATCTCAGATCTATTAAGTTGCTAAATTCATAGTTATAACTTGATTGATGACTTTACTTCTGAATTAACTGTGTAAACATTTCCTACAAAAATACTAGTAGATTTGGTTACCTATGATGTCTTCACAGTTTAAAGAAAAATATGTAACTATGTCTATACATTTAATTCAGTTATTTATTGGGAGTCATCTTAATAATAATTTCATCAAAGTCAATCTGATTGGCCAAGTCTGTCATTAAGACAGTGCCAAATATCAGATAAACAAAATAAATTATAATTCCAGTATTTCTCATTATAATAATATGTCCTAAAATAATGGTATTACATTTAAATAAAATGTCTATTATTTTATGCAACCCCTTTTATTAATTTGATTAGAAAGGTAGAATTCTTAGATTTTAATAAAATATTAGATTTGTTGAGCAAAATAGATTTACAAACATTTATCACCAAAGAAAAATTCTCAGTCATTTCAGGAAAAGGAACATTAATTTTAATGTTAAAATAAACTTCTCCAAACTAAAAAACAAAACAAAACAAAAGAAAAAATAAAGTTTTTACAACTTAGGAGGCTATTCAGAAATACATTTTCCCCCCTAATCCTTGCAAGTCACCCATATTTCCTTAAATGCATCCATATTATCTCAATTTTCCACGAACAGCCTAGGGACTTGATTCAGTGCCTGAAGAGAATATTTAGAGAATGGTTCTGGACCTAAAACCTCTAAAGTGTCTCCCAAAAAAAAGTTTTCTTTAAAAAAAAAAGCATGGTTGTTGTTTGAAGCTTTTGTTTAAAAGATTCTTTTCAGTGTTTTATGGATGATATGGCTTGATATTAGATATCTTCAATACAAAGTAATATGATCAAAGAAGCTAAAATGTAATTATTAATTAAAGATTAAAAGGTACAAAATAAGAAAACATATGAAGGAATGGAAAAAAAATCCATACACCAGATAGGACTAATATTAATGTATTCATGTTCAGATATGACTATTGGAATGTTGCTCCAAAAAACATAGTAAAATAATTGTTTGAGGGTGAGAGGGCTACCTCTAAAATTCACTCAATTGTCCAGCTTTCTTGTTTTGTAAGTTAAATTTATTAAGTTGACATAACATTTTTTAAGAGTGAATTCATTTAACTATTTTGCTGATTTGTTTTTATTGTAACTGGAATTTCAAATAAGTCCCAAGTTTGAAGGTACAGGATACAAGAGCCTGCTCTGAATTTATCCTCAGAGTGAGTATATTTTAATAAATCTTCCAATAATACCCTGGGAGCATCAATTTTTTAAAATTTTTATTTACTATTTTATTTTCCCCAGTTACATGTAAAAACAATTTTAATACTCATTTTCAAAGCTGTGAGTTCAAATTCTCTCCTTCTTCCAACTCCATCCCGCCATAAGGAGGCAAGCAATTTTATGTAGGTTATACATGTGTAGTTATGTAAACCATTTCCATAGTAGTAATGTTGTGAAAGAAATCATACACCCCCCCCAAAAAAACCTTGCAAAAAATAAAGTAAAAAAAAAGTATGATTCAATCTGTATTCAGACACCATCAGTTCTTTCTTTGAGGATGGATAGCATATTTCATCATTAAGTACTTCAAAGCTGTCTTGGATCATTGTATTGCTGAGAATAGCTAAGTCAGTGGTAGCTGATTATCTTACAATATTACTGTTACATTGTATACAATGCATTTCACTTTGTATCAGTTCAAGTGAGTCTTTCCAGGTTTTTCCAAGAGCATACTGCTCATCATTTCTTATAGCAAACCAGTATTGTATCACAATTACATACCACAATTTGTTCAGCTCTTCCCCAATTTATGGGCATTCCTTCAATTTCCAATTCTTTACCACCAGAAAAGAACTGATATAAATATTTTTGTACATATAGGTCATTTGTCTTTTTTAAATCTCTTTTTTGAGATATAGGCAATAGTGGTATTCCCTAGGTATGCATGCTTCTATAGACCTTAGGGCATAATTCCAAATTGCTCTGGTTGGATGATTGAATCAGTTCACACCTCCACCAACAGTGCATTAATGTCCCATATTTCCTCTATCCCCTTCACCATTTGTCATTTTCCTTTTCTGTCCTATTAGCCGATCTAACAAGGATGAGGCAATACCTCAGAATTGTTTTAATTTACATTTCTCTGATCAATAATGAGTCAGAGCACTTTTTCACATTTCCATATATAGCTTCGATTGCTTCATTTGAAAACTGTTCATATCTTTTGATCATATATAATTTGGGAAATGGCCCTCATTTTTATGAATTTGACTCTGTTCTCTGTTCGAGAAATCAGGCTGTTATCAAACAAATTTGCTTCAAATTTTTTTCAAAGTTACTATTGTTAAATATATGTCCCTCCATCCTATTCCACCCCCATTCTATTCTCTCTTCCCATTCACCCTGTCCCTCCTCAAAAGCATTTTGTTTTTGACTATCCCATCCCCCAATATGTCCTCCCTTCCATTACCCTCCCCCCTTTCTTATCCCTTTCCCCCCTACTTTCCTGTAGTATAAGACAGATTTCTATACCCCATTGTACTTGTGTATTATTCCTTCTCTGAACCAATTCTGATGAGAATAAGGTATACTCACTCCCCCTCACACACCTCCCCCCTTTTCCACTACACTGTAAAAGATTTTTCTTGCCTCTTTTATGTGAGATAATTTATCCCATTCTACCTCTCCCTTTCTCTTTTTCCAAGTACTTTCCTCTCTCACCCCTTAATTTTATTTTTTTAGATATCATACTTTCATGTTCAACTTGCACCTCTGCACCTATGCCCCCCTCCCTCTCTCTCTCTTTCCTTCTCTCTCTCTCTGTATGTATATATATATATATATATATACACACACACTCTCTATATATACATACACATATGTATGTATATACACATACTCCTTCTAACTGCCCTAATAATGAGAAAGTTCTTATGAGTTACAAGTATCAACTTTCCATGTAGTAATGTAAACATTTAACCTTATTAAATCCATTATGATTTCCCTTTCCTGTTTACCTTTTTATGCTTCTCTTGAGTCTTGTATTTGAAAGTCAAATTTTCCATTCAGCTCTGGTCCTTTCATTAAGAATGCTTGAAAGCCCTCTATTTCATTGAATATTAATTTTCCCCCTAAAGTATTATACTCAGTTTTGCTGGGCAGGTGATTCTTGGTTGTGATTCTAGCTCCTTTGCCCTCTGTAATATCATATAACTAGCTCCCCAATCCGTTAATGCAGAAGCTGCTAAATCTTGTGTTATCCTGACTGTGGTGCCATAATACTAGAATTGTCTCTTTCTGGATGCGTGAAATATTTTCTACTTGCCCTGGGAGCTCTGGAATTTAGCTATCGTAGTTTTGGCAGTGTTCATTTTGGGATCTTTTTCAGGAAGTCATCTGTGGGATCTTTCAATTTCTATTTTACCCTCTGGTTTTAGAATATCAGGGCAGTTTTTCTTGATAATTTCTTGAAAGATGATGTTTCGGCTCTTTGTTTGATCATGGCTGTCAGGCAGTACAATAATTTGTTTTAAATCATCTCTCCTGGATCTGTTTTCCAAGTCAGTTATTTTTCCAATTAAATATTTCACATTGTCTTCTATTTTTTCATTCTTTTGGTTTTGTTTTGTTGTTTCTTGATTTCTCATTAAATTATTCCATTTGCTCAATTCTAATTTTGAAAGAATTATTTTCTTTAGTGATCTTTTATACCTCTTTTTCCATTTAGCCAGTTTTTAAGTATTTTTCTTCTTCAGTGAACTTTTGGACCTTCTTTTTCATTTAGCCAATTCTGATTTTTAAGGCATTTTTCTCTTCATTAGCTTTTTGTATCTCTTTTTTTTAAATTTAGCCTAGTATGTTTTTTAAGTTGTTATTTTCTTCAGTATTTTTTGTGTTTCCTTTATCAAGCTGTTGACTCATTTTTCATTATTTTCTTGTATCACTCTTGTTTCTCTTCCCAATTTTTCCTTTACCTCTCTTACTTGATTTTCCAATCTCCTTTGAGCTCTTCCATGGCCTAAGACAAATTCATATTTTTTTGGAGGCTTTGTCTGTAGCAGCTTTGACATTGATATCTCCTTCTGAGTGTGTGTTTTGATCTTCCTTGTCACCATAGTGGCTTTCTATAGTGAGATTTTTTTTCTATTGTTTGCTCATTTTCCAGTCTAATTCTTAAGTTTTAACTCTCTGTTAAGGTGGGCCTCTGCTTCTAGGGTGGAGAGCACACTGTCCCACACTTCAGGGGCTCTGTGCAGTGTTTTCACAGATACTTCTAGAGGCCAGTAAATTTTTAGTTCTTCCAAAATGGTATGGTCTAAGGACCATGAGCAGAGCAGCAGAGTCCTGCCTCAGTGCTATCAAAGAGACTCTCATATTCTCTTTCTGACCAGTTGTTTAACCCCTTGCTGTCTGTGAAAGAGAGCTTTGGAAGTAGCTACTGCAGTTGCTGATTCAGTGGCTCCCAACGCCTGCTTGTGCTCCACTCTCACCCAGGCGCGACAGACATTTCCCTGCTGACCTTCTAACTTGTCTTTGGCCTCTGTGGGCTGAAAGGTCTGTAAATCATCACTATTGCCACTGATTCAGTCTCCTCAAAGCCTGCTCTGGTTTTACTGGGGCCTGGTCTAAGCTGCCGTGGTTAATACTGGACTCTTACCCTGGTGCAACAGACCTTTCCTGCCAACCTTCTAAGCTGTCTTGGGTTGGAAAAATGTTTCACTCTTTTTGTGGTTTCTGCTGCTCTAGAATTAGTTTAGAGTCATTATTTAATGGTATTTGGAGTTGTTTCAGGGAGAGCTCAGTTAAGTCCCTGCCTTTACTCCACCATCCTGGCTCTGACCCTGAGGATCTATTTTTATGACTCTTCTTTTTTCTGAGACTGAGCCTTGAGTCTAACAGCATAAACAACCTCATTTTCTGATTGATGCAAACATCCATATCTTCATATTTTTTTTTAAGTCAGGCACAGCCTTTCAAGCAAACATCAGTCAGTTTGTCAGCTATTATCATAGAGTTAAGTGTGCAGTGATATAATATGACAGCAATATAATTACTTGCACCCTGTACTTGGCAGGCTAAGATTTGTTAGTTTATAGAAAAGATGGTTACATCTTTTGTAAAAATGATGAAATGCCCCAAGTATACAGAATAACATGACCAATGAGTCTTTGGATTTGTTTCCAACATTGGGCATATAGCATCATATCAGCAAGTATAGAGACAGCTTAAGGATGTTCTCCTGGTCTTTGTAACCCCACTAACAATAGAACCCACACCAGCCATTCATGATTATTTACTAGTGCCATTGTCTTTCAAGTGAACAATCATTGCCTTGGGAAACCAGACTGATCCCTGACCAAATAATTGGCCATGGATATGTACAGAATTCTCCAGATCCAATGGGAACTAATTCCATAATGCCACTCAAGTGATCTCATTCAAAGATATCATTGATATTATCACTTAAACATATTGTTGTATTGGGAGAAAGGGAAATTCAGAAGTGAGAAAGGGCTCACTTAATTTATGTGCATCATGATATAGTGTTCCTAGTTAGACTTGCTAGGAAAGCATAGATCCTATATACAAAGCAATTTGCATGGAGTACTGTTTTTGCACATGAAGTTGTTTCATTTATTTCAAAAGAATTTATCATGAATGGCAACACATTCTCATATAGGGCCTGTCTTAGAGATGAGACCTATGGTGTCTACTACTATGGTCCTACTCATTTCATATTACTGACTCTCCAACTAACAAGATGGTGCC
This sequence comes from Vombatus ursinus, assembly GCF_900497805.2. NCBI lineage: Eukaryota > Metazoa > Chordata > Mammalia > Diprotodontia > Vombatidae > Vombatus > Vombatus ursinus. The sequence goes on along the minus strand of NW_020950326.1, from coordinate 2,641,306 downwards.
AAACATGCAAATTATATATATATATATATAATATATATGTGTTAATATATATATATATTATATATATGTGTATGTATATGTGTGTATGTGTGTGTATGTATATGAAATTCAGAGAGATGGAAAAAAACAGATACACCTGTCACACCTATCCACCTTCATGAGAGTTAGTCTCTTAGGGAAAAGCATAGGGAAAAAGCATAGTGACATATTTATATCATGGAAGTATTCCAGATACCTATCAATGTAGCCACATTTGTTTCATATGCTGGAGTCCCACCTGGTTCTAAGTTGCCTCCCAAACACACCTGAAACTGCTTTTAAGTTTCTATAGTAATATCTAGTCTATAACTACTATCAAATAGGATCAGTCTTCCTCTTCTTTAAATCTCACTCTTCACTTTACACCTATATACTCATAAAGGTGGGTCAATACAATTCATCTATGAGTAGATTGGAGCTGTCTTTTATAAGAGTGTTAACTCATATCAAATTTCTCAGCCTCTCCATTGCCACTAGAACTGGAATATTATATGTTAACATCATATACTTCCCCCCTCCTTTCAGAGTCTTTCTTGAATATATATAATAGGGGCTATGATAAAAGGAGAGCTAGGCCACAAATTGTTCTTTCATTGTACAGCAATGGAGACCATGTGGCATTTAACCTGCATAACTACTGAGCAGATGGTGTTTTGGGACTGAGAGGAGTGGAGCCACTCTCAGAATATAGCCAAAGCAGCCCAACTACTCCAGAATCAAACTTAACTTTCTATGTTTTCTGTCCCCCCCATGCTACTTTCATTAATTCTCTGACTTCCCAGACTTCAAACTCTGACTACTTAAACCTCCCATTCACACTACCTTTTTCTCTTGATCCTGCCTGCTCTGTTTGATTTTGTTTGATTTGTTCTCTTATCTTCCTGCATCCACAGAAGCTATAGGATGCTTCCAGTCTGTTCTGTTGCTCTAGTATTCACCTGTTGTTACCAGATTAATTGTCCTCATCATGCAGATATCTCCTATGCAACTAAAACCTTCTAGTCACTCTAATCTGCCATTACTCACATTTCAATTTGACCCTTTCAGGGTTGTGTTAAAGAAAGCTTGAAACAATTCTAGAGAGCCATTTGCTAAATTTTTGCAAACTCTACAAATTAGAGATTGATGTATCATTTTGTTGATCATCTACACTTAAAAAAGTGATAGAAAAAATGTTAATGGAGACCAAACTCAAAAATGTATCTGTTTACATGGTTTTTTTTTGCTCTGTAGAGCCAGATGTTAATCATTTATTGGTATATCATGGCACAATCATTAAAATCGACCAAACCAAAAGGCTAGAGCAGAATATATTATGCTTCAGCTGAAAAAAAAAGGCAGGGTAGCAATCCTGATCTCAGACAAAGCAAAAGCCAAAATAGATCTTATCGAAAGAGATAAGGAAGGAAACTACATCCTGCTAAAAGGCAGCATGAAGTACATTACAATGAAGTAATATCATCACTAAACATATATGCACCAAATGGTATAGCATCCAAATTCTTAGAGGAGAAGTTCAGGGAGTTATAGGAATAAATAGACAGCAAAACTATACTAGTGGGGGACCTCAACCTCCCCCTCTCTGTACTAGATAAATCTAACCACAAAATAAACAAGAAAGAAGTTAAGAAGGTGAATAGAACATTAGAAAAGTTAGGTATGATAGACCTGTGGAGAAAATTGAATGGGGATAGGAAGAAATATACTTTTTTATCAGTGGTACATGGCATATACACAAAAATTGACCATGTACTAGGGCATAAAAACCTCACAACCCAATGCAGACAGGCAGAAATATTAAATGCATCCTTTTCAGATCATGATGCAATAAAAATTATATGTAATAAAGGACCATGGAAAGATAGACTAAAAATAATTGGAAACTAAATAATCTAATCCTAAAAAAAGATTGGGTCAAACAAGAAATCATAGAAACAATCAATAACTTCATCCAAGAGAATGACAATAATGAGACAACATAGCAAAATTTATGCAGTGAAAGCAGTTCTTAAAAGTTTTATATCTCTAAATGTTCACATAAATAAAATGGAAAAAGAGGAGATCAATGAATTGTGAATACAACTAAAAAAACTAGAAAAAGAAAAAATAAAAATCCACAATTAAACACCAAATTAGAAATATTGAAAACCGAAGGAAAAATTAATAAAATTGAAATTAAGAAAACTATTGAACTAATTAACAAAACTAAGGGCTGGTTTTATGAAAAAACAAATAAAATAGATAAAACTTTGGTTAATTTAATTAAAAAAAGAAAGAAGAAAACTAAATAACTAGCATCAAGAATGAAAAGGGTGAATCTACCACCAAGGAAGAGGAAATTAAAACAATAATTAGGAACTATTTTGCCCAACTGTGTGCCAACTAAATTTGACAATCTTAATGAAATGGATACATAATTACAAAAATATAAATTGCCCAGATTAACAGAAGAGGAAGTAAAATACTTAAATAACCCCATCTCAGAAAAAGAAATTGAACAAGCCACTGATGAAGTCTCTAGGAAAACATCTCCAGGGCCAGATGGAGTTACATGTGAATTCCATCAAACATTTAAAGAACAATCAATTCCAATACTATACAGACTATTTGGGAAAACAGGTGAAGAAGGAGTCTTACCAAATTCTTTTTATGATACAAATATGGTGCTGATACCTAAACCAGGAAGAGTCAAAATAGAGAAAGAAAATGATCGACCAATTTCTCTAATGAATATAGATGCAAAAAATTTTTATAGCAAGTTATCACAAGAATAATACACTATGACCAGGTAGGATTTATACCAGGAATTCAGGGCTGTTTCAGTATTAGGAAAACTATCAGCATAATTGAGCATATCAACACCAAAACTAACAGAAACCACATGATCATCTCAATAGATGCAGAAAAAGCTTTTGACAAAATACAACACCCATTTCTATTAAAAACACTGGAGAACATAGGTATAAATGTAGTTTGCCTTACAATAATAATCATCTACCTAAAACCTTCAGCAAACATCATATGTAATAGGGACAAGCTAGAAGCATTTCCAGTAAGATTGGGGGTGAAACAAGGATGTCCATTATCACCACTGTTGTTCAATATCATACTGGAAACATTAGTTTTAGCAATAAGAGAAGAAAACTAAATTGAAGGTATTAGAATAGGCAAAGAAAAAACAAAGCTATAACTCTTCACAGATGATATGATGATGTACTTAGCAAATCCTAGAAAATCAAGTAAAAAAAATACTTAAAATAATAAACAACATTAGCAAACTTGCAGGCTATAAAATAAACCCACATAAATCATCAGCATTTCTATATATTACCGACAAAGCCCAACAGCAACAGATAGAAAGAGAATTTCCATTTAAACTTACTGTAGACATTATAAAATATTTAGGAGTCTATCTCCAAAAACAAACCCAGGAAATCTATGAACACAATTACAAAACACTTTTCACACAAATAAAGTCAGATCTAAATAATTGGAAAAACACCAGTTGCTTATGGGTAGGCTGAGCTAATATAATAAAAATGACAATTCTATCTAAGCTAATTTACTTATTCAGTGCCATACCAATCAAAATACAAAAAAAAATTATTTTATAGGGTTGGAAAAAAGTAACAACAAATTCATTTGAAAGAACAAAAGGTCCAGAATATCAAGCGAACTAATGAAAAGAAATGCAGGGGAAGGTGGCCTAGCCATTTCAGATCTTAAATTGTATCATAATGCAGCAATCATCAAAACTCCTTGGTACTGGTTAAGAAATGGAGTGGTGGATCAGTGGAACAGGTTAAGTATACAAGACACAGTAGTCAATGAGTATAGAAATCTATTATTTGATAAACCCAAAGACCCCAGCTTCTGGGATAAGAACCCACTCTTTGAAAAAAAAACTGCTGGGAAAACTGGAAAAGAGTATGGCAGAAACTAGTCATTGATCAAAATCTCACACCATTTACCAAAATAAAGTCAAAATGGGTTCATGATTTAGATATAAAGGCTGATACTGTAAGCAAACTGAGAGAGCAAGGAATAAGTTTACCTATCAGATTTATGGAAAACAGAAGAATTTATGACCAAATAGGAGATAGAGAACATTAAAAAAAAAGCAAAATGGGTAACTTCGATTACATTAAATTGAAAAGTTTTTGCACAAACAAAGCCAATGCAACTAAGATCAAAAAGAAGGTAGAAAATTGGGAAAGAATTTTTACCACCAGTCTCTCTGATACGGGCCTCATTTCTAAAATATATAGAGAATCAATTCAAATTTATAAGAACACAAGCCCTTCCCCAATTGATAAATGGTCAAAGGATATGAATAGACAGTTCTCAGATGAAGAAATTAAAGCCATCTATAGTCATATGAAAAAAATGCTCTAAATCACTATTGATTAGAGAAATGCAAATCAAAACAACTCTGAGGTACCATATCACACCTATCAGATTGGCCAACATGACAAAACAGGAAAATGATAAATGTTGTAGAAGATGTGGGAAAATTGGAACACTAATACATTGTTGGTGGAGTTGTGAAGTGATCCAACCATTTTGGGAAGAAATTTGGAACTATGCCCAAAGGGCTATAAAAATGTGCATACCCTCTGGCCCAGCAATAGCACTTCTAGGGCTATATCCCAAATAGATCATATAAATGTGAAAAGGATCCACATGTACAAAAATATTCACAGCAGCTCTTTTTGTAGTGGCAAAGAATTGAAAATTGAGAGGATGCCCATCAATTGGGGAATGGCTGAACAAGTTGTAGTATATGAATGTAATGGAATACTATTGAGCTATAAGAAATGATGAACAGGCTGACTTCAGAAAAACCTGGAAAGACTTGTATGGTCTGATGCTGAGTGAAATGAGCAGAACCAAGAGAATGTTGTACACAATAATAGCCACATTGTGCGATGACTAATATTGATATAATTAACCCTTCCTGGCAATACAAGGATCTAAGACATCTCCAGAGTCCTTGTGATGGAAAATGCTATCCACATCCAAAGAAAGAGCTATGGGGTTTGAATGCAGGTCAAAGCATATTATTTACTTTTTTTTTTCTTCTGTTGAGTTTTGTTTCCTCTTTCTAGTGGTTCCTCCTATTGGTTCTATTTCTTACTTACACCATCACTAATGTGAAAATATGTTTAATAGAAACATATATGTATAGCCTATATCAGATTGTTTGCAGTTTTGGGGAGGGAGGTGGGGAGGGAAGGGGAGACAAATTTTAAACTCAAAAGCATATGGAAGTGATTGTGGATAAATCAAAATAAATTAATTAAAACTTAAAAAAAAACCTTTACAAGGTAAATTTGGAAAAATAAATAAATAAATAAAATGGACCAAACCTACCCCAAGCATTTTAGAGGTTTAACAAAGTATGGAAGAGGGGTTATGAACATTAGTGGTTATTACTGAGAAGACTAAAAGAAAATCATTGGCAAGTTACAAATCTGGCACTATTAGAAAATGCCTTCATTTTATTTTTTTTATGCCTTCTTCTGCAATTCTTGTTTCCTTCCATCTTATGATAACAGGATGGATGAAAAAGAGATATTTTCTTACACTAACAAGGAAGAACTTTTTTGGACAGATGTCATATAAAAATAAAAATCCCCTCAAATAGCCCATATACTAAGGAACAATAATCATGAGGTGTTCAAGGGTTCATTGGAATGGAATTGTGTTCCAAACCTTTTTACCCCTCCTAAAAATCTCCCATGGCTCCCCCTCACACTACAATCTCAGCTGAGAACCTTGACTCATATTTTATTGAAAAAAAATTGAAACCATGTGCCAAGAGTACTCTCTTCTCCCCTTCTCCTCATCTCCTATCACCCAGATGCTTTTGCCATGCTCTCCTACTTCACTCCAGTCTTATATGAAGAGGTGGCCCTTTTCTTTGACAAGGCTAATTACTTTGTATATGCACTGGTGATCTTATATTCTCCAACTGATTGCCTCCTTTATTATCCCCATTTTCTCACTTTCTCTTCAATCTTACCCTCTCTACTGGCTTTTTCTCTTCTTACGTTAAACATGTCTGTATCTCTTCCATTCTCAGAAAACCCTCATTAATTTTAAAAAGCCCACTACCATTAGCTATTGTTACATATCTTTCCTACATACTGTGTCTAGAATCCTTGAGAAGACCATTTATAATAGGTGCCTCCATTTTCATTTTCTTCATTCGCTTCTTAATCCTATACAGTCTGCCTTCTTATTTTAATAACATTTTAATTAATTAAATAACTAGTATTTAATTAAATAATGGTTTTCTTAATTCTCATTCATTTTGACCTCTCTGTTGCCTTTTACAGTCATATTCTCTTCTTTCTAAATTATCATGACATTAACATCTCCTGATTCTCTTCCTACTTATCTAATCATCCTTCTTAGTCTCCCATTATGGATCTACATCTAAGGCATAACCACTAACTTGATATCTCACAGATCTCTATTCTAGGCCCTCTACTCTTCTCTCTCTCTAATATTTAACTTAATGATCTCATCAACTTCCATGGATTCAACTATATATAATCTCTATACTGATGATTCTCAAATCTATTTATACACTGTTAACTTCTCTGCTGACTTCCAATCATACATCTCCAACTGCCTATTAAGCATCTTGCACTGCATGTCCTATAGACACCTTAAATTCAACAAGTTCAGAATCAAACTCATTATCTTTACCTCTTTTGTTCAAACCTTGCTATTACTGTTCTAGATACCATTATCCTAACAGTCACACAGGTTTGCCATCTAGGTATAAGCATTGATTCTCCATTCTCTCATAGCCCCCTCAATATACAATTTGTTGGCAAGGTCTATCAATTTTAACCTTGTAACATTTCTCTCATATGCCTCTTCTCCTCTGACATTGCCACCACGCTGCTATGGGCACTCATCACCTCACACCTGGACTATTGCAATAGTCTTTTGATTGTTCTACTTGCCCCAAGTCTTTTTTTTATTAATTTATTTTGCTTTATCAACAATCACTTCCATAGGATTTTGTGTATTAAATTTTTCTCCCTCTCCCTCCCCTGCTTCTTCCCTAAGATGGTATGCAATCTGATATAGGCTATGCATATACATTCCTAGTAAACATATTTTTACCTTAGTGATATTGTAAGAAAGAATTAGAACCAATAGGAGGAACTATCAGAAAGAGGAAACAAAACTCAACAGAAGAAAAACAATAGCAAATAGTACGCTTTGATTTGCATTTAAACTCCATAGTTCTTTCTTTGGATGTGGATAGCATTTTCCATCATGAGACCTTTGGAGATGTCTTAGATCCTTGCATTGCTAAGAAGGGCTAAGTATATCAACATTAGTCATTGCACAACGTGACTGTTATTGTGTACAATTTTCTCCTGGTTCTTCTCATGTCATTCAACATCAGTCCATACAAGTCATTCCAGGTTTTGCTGAAGTCTGCTTGTTCATCATTTCTTGTAGCACAATAGTATTCCAATACATTCATATACTACAACTTGTTCATCCATTCCCTAATTGAGGCATTCCCTCAATTTCCAATTCTTTGCCACCACAAAAAGAGCTGCTATAAATATTGTTGTACATGTGGGAGTCCTTTTTTATGATCTCTTTGAGAAATGGCCCTAGAAGTGCTATTGCTGGGTTTTGCCCCAAGTCTTATACCACTTTGGATAATCCACTACTTAGTTAACAAAGTGATTGTCTTAAATCATAGGTCCGACCACATCCCCCACCCCCTTCTCTACTCAATATATGTCTGTAGTTCTCTATCATATCTAGTATCAAATATAAAATCCTCTGTTTTGCTTTCAAAGATATAAATTTCATAACCTGACATTCTCCCCACCTTTCCAGTCTTCTCACTCCTAATACCCAGCCACACACTCTTTGATCCAGTCACATTGGGCTCTTTGCTGTTTCTCCAACAAGACATTCCTCCCAACTCCAGGCATTTTCACTGGCTGTCCCTTATGCATTCAAGTCTCAGTTAAAATCCAATCTTCTAAAGGAATCAGTTCCCAATTCCTTTTAATTGTAGTGCCTTCCCTCTATTTGTTGCTTCTGTTTTTCCCTGCACCTACCTTTTTGTACATAATTATTTGCAGGTTGTTTCTTGAAAACAGGAACTGTCTTTTCTCTTTCTTCATATCCCTAGCACATAACACAGTGCCACAAACATAGTAGGTGCCTGATAAATACATATTAACATTAATTAATTAATCAATTAAGGATTTAAAAAGTAAGATATGTTACCAAGGGATAAGAAGTAAAAACCTCTGATTTTATACCCTCATATTTCTAGGGTTATCAAGTTTTTGTTTAGCTACACACTTAGTATCTGAAAAACATCCTGAGGTTAATTACAAAAGAATTGAAAGTAGAAAACTCTAAGAATACATCAGAGTCACTACTTCTATAACAAATGGTACATTACAAATAAGAGGGGACAAAACACTGCTGGATTGATCCCTAGGATTGTGCCATCTCAGATTAGTCTTTCTAAGTCTTTCTTAGGCTAAGAAATGATTATAATTAGCGGACAACAATTTCCCCAGGGGTTGTAAGTTTTGTTATTAGCACATACCATTTTTCATTATCTGCATTTGGATAGAGAAAAGAAAAGCTATTCTATACCTAATGGAATTTATTGTAACTTTTCACATTAGATATAATGGCCAATGCTGTTATCCATTCCTTCCTAAGGAGTCTTTAGTAGCTTTTCAAAGGAATAAGATTAGTATTACTACAATTATTTATTGGCCTTGCACCATGCAAATTTATTTATAGGATACCTGTTTAATTAAATTGTTAAATGGCAACAAAATGCATTTCTGCAAACATGTTTATATATATATATACACACACATATATGTATGTGTATATATGTACATATATAATAGACATAGATATGTATATGTATAATGGGTACAATTAATTGATTATACCCTCCCCTTTATGGAACTTTGAGCCCTTTCCAGTGGGGTCACATGTGGTGTTTTGGGGACTTGCTGCTTTAGTGGTGACATAGAGATTCCCTGAGCAAGAGAAAACCACCATGCAGAATTTTTAAAAATTTCCACACTCATTCTTGTTTCTCTCTTAGGAAGACACAGTTTGAAAATAACTCTAACTCTCTCTCTCTCTCTCTCTCTCTCTCTCTCTCTCTCTCTCTCTCTCTTCCTGTGAGGAAACAAAGATGCTTTGTTATGCCTCCCTCAAATTCCTTGTCAGCTTCTTAGACACGGAGCCACTCACATGTGCTTCCCAGATAAACTTGAGCCTCAGCCTCAAGCCCTAATTCTGTTTGTATTCCTTCTTTTAGCTTCGCTGACTGAATAGCAATCATGGGACATATATTTTTTCAGAAATGGCTACCACAAAAATTTAGGAACTTCTCAATTCTTCAGACGTTGTCTACCATTGCAATGTATGGAGGTCGTACAGTTAGTATGATATTTTGTGGAGGATTATAGGCTCAGATTGGAAAGGACCTTAGAAGCCACTGAATTCCCTCAGTCCACCCATGGTAAAGGTGAGAAAACCAAATCAAAGATAATTTCAGTAACTTAAATAGGATCAAGCAGGTTATAAATAAAGCGGCCAGGATATTAGATGACTACGTGGATACGACTTATAAATCACAGATTTATTATGTATGATTTTCAAGTGATTTTGAGTTTTTTATTAATTTGCTGAATCTATTTTCCCTCCATAAACCCCTCCACTCCCTTTTTCTCCACTCACATTAATGTACACTTAGGAATATGAATATATTATTGGAGGGTATGGCAGAGCAACAAACTTTTTCTCTGAAAAATAATCACTTTTGTTTACCTTCTATAAACACATTGCTTCTCATATCTGCAGTTCCTTCAATTTTCCCCTAAACTTGTAAAAGCTGCCTGTCTGTAAGAGACGTATTTTATCCAAATTTATGTTTCTCCATCAACAACCCTACAGTAGCTAAATAAGCATCCATTTTTCTTCCTTAAAAAGACAAAAAGCCTTTTTTTGCATCTTCAAATGAAAACCGTTTTTATGCTCAGAGTAAGCACAAGAAATTTCCTTACCAAGGCTTAACCTAAAAAAAAAAGAAGAAGTTCAGTTACCAAAGGAATTGGCTCAGGATGACGTTGTCCTCTCATATATGGCATCACTAATTAGGAAAGAGAAATAGCAACAAGGTAGGATTCATGCCAGGAATGCAGGAGTGGTTCAATATTAAGAAAACTATCAGCATAATTAAACATATCAGTAACAACAAAAAAACAAAAAAATCATATGATTATATCAACAGATGTAGAAGAAGTTTTGACAAAATACAGTACTCATCCCTATTAAAAATTCTAGAAAGCATAGATGGGGATTTCCTTAAAATGATAAGTAACGTGTATCTAAAACTTTCAATTAGCATTACTTGCAATGTTGATAAGCTAGAGGTTTTCTCAGTAGGGTCAGGGGTGAAGAAAGGATACCCATTATCACCACTATTATTTAATATTGAACTAGAAACACTACAGCAATTAGAGAAGAAAAAAGAAATTGAAGGAATTGGAATAAGCAATGAGGAAACACAATGATCACTCTTCAAATGACATGATGGCATACTTAGAGAATCCTAGAGAATTAAATTTAAAAAAGCTAGTTGAAACAATGAACAATTTCAGGAAATTTGCAGGATATAAAATAAACCCACATAAATCATCAGGACTTTCATATATTAGCAAGGTCCAGTAAAAAGAGATAAAAATAAAAATTCCATTTAAAATTACTGTAGACAATCTAAAATACTTGGGAATCTACCTGTCAAGAAAAACCCAGGAATTATATGAACACAATTACAAAACATTTCACACAAATAAAGTTAGATTTAAACAACTGAAGAAATATTAATTGCCTATGGGTAGGCAGTGCCAATATAATAAAAATGTCAATTCTACCTAAATTAATTTACTTTTCAGTGCCATGCTAATCAAATCACCAAAAAATATAGAGCTAGAAAATATAATAACAAAATTCATTTGGAAGAATAAAAGATCATCAATATTAAGGGAATCAATTTTAAAAATGTGAAGGAAGGTGGTTTAGAAGTACCAAATCTCAAATGCTATTACAAAGTTTTGTTGTTCAGTTGTTTTTCAGTCCTGTCTGACTCTCAATGACTCCATTTGGAATTTTCCTGGAAAATATGCTGCAGTAGTTGCTCATGTCCTTTTCCAGTTCATTTTACAAATAAAGAAACTGAGGCAAACAGGGTTAAGTGATTTGTCTAGAATCACACAGCTAGTAAGTTTCAGAGGCCAGATTTGAACTCAGGAAGATGAGTCTTCTTGACTCCAGGCCTGGCACCTTATCCACTGCACCAAACAGCTGCCCTTTCTATTAGAAAGTGATAATGATCAAAACAATCTGGTACTAGCTAAAACATAGAGTGGTGGATTAGTGGAATACGTTGGAAGTTGAATTGCTATTTTTTTCTTCTCTTCCATTAAGTTTTGTTTCCTCTTTCTGATGTTTCCTCCTATTGGTTTTAATTTTTACTTACAACATCACTAATGTGAAAATATGTTTAATATGTATAACCTATATCAGATTGTGCACCATCTTGGGGAGGGTGGTGGGGAGGAAGGGGGAGAAAAATTTTAAACTCAAAAGCATATGGAAGTGATTATTGATAAATCAAAATAAATTAATAAAAAAAGAATGACTTCTTCCCCAATTTTTTCGAAGGCATTCTCCATATGGTCAAAGTATATGGCCAGGTAGTTTTCAGATGAAGAAATAAAAACTATCTGTAGTCATATGAAAAAAATGCTCTAATTCACTATTGATTAGATAAATAGAAATTAAAACAACTCTGAAATTCTACCTCACCTATCAGATTGACAATTCTGTCAGAAAAGGAAAATGAGAAATGTTGGAGGGGATGTGCACAGTTGGTGGTGGTGTGACCTGAGACAAATATTCTGAAGAGTAATTTAGAACTATACTCAAAGGGTTATAATGCATGTCCTTTGACTGCCAATATCACTACAATGTCTGTCTCCCAAAGAGATCAAAGAAAAAGGAAAATTATATATATATATATACACACACACACACACACACAAAAATATAGCAGCTCTTTTTGTGGTGTCAAAAATTGGAAATTGAGGGAATGCCCATCAATTGGGGAATTACTGAACAAGTTGTGATATTTATTTGTGATGGAATACTATTTTGCTATAAGAAATGACAAGCAGGATGGTTTCAGAAAATTCTGGGAAGACTTAGTTGAACTGATGAAAAGTGAAATGAACAGAAACAGTGAATATTGTATACAGTAACAGCAATATTGTACAATGATCAACTATGAATGATTTAGCTGCTCTCAGCAATACAATGATCCAAGATAATTCTGAAAGACTTATAATGAAAAATGCTATCCACCTCCAGAAAAAGAACCGGTGGATTCTGAATGCATATTGAAGCATATCTTATAAATGTTACATTTCTTGAATATTTTGGGGTTTGTTTTCTTTCACAACATGGCTAATATGGAAATGTTTTACATGACTTTACATGTATAATTTATATCACATTCTTTGCCTTCTCAAGGAGTGAGTAGAAGAGGAAGAAATGTAGAGAAAAAAATGTTAATTTTAAAAATGTAATTCAGAAATATTTAATGAAATAAAAATATATTGGGGGAATAAATAAAATCAAACAGCAAAATCATCTTATCATCACATGCCATGTAAAAATATTCCACTGAGCAAAATGAATATGGCCTTTTGTAAACTACAATAATTCATGACTGCTGGATGCTAATTAATTACTTAAAATATATGCATATGCATATGTCTACATACTTATTAAAATGTGAAGTTCATCAGTAGTCCTGAGTGTTCCTGAATCTCTGTGACACCTCTAGTAGCAAACCCAGTCTATTAAAGTCCATAATAATGTGAAGGTTAAAAATCTTGTATTTCTACATAGCTCTTCCTGTTCACCACAATTTTCCCCAACCTTTCCCAGAACCATGAAGAATGCTGTTGCATGCTTACAGCTGATGAAATGAAGTGCAGATGTTAACCCTGCTAAACCCATTCAGCAGCAAGTGAACTAAGCAAAATGAAGGAGAGGTGGCTTAGTGTGGTATAAAACACATTGGACTTGAGATCAGGAAACCCAGGTTTACAAACTAGCTCTGTCATTTACTCCAAAAAACAAACAAAACAAACTTTCAAATACATCTTTTTAGGTCTCATTTTTTCCCCATGTAAGAAATGAGAGGATGTGACCAGATTATCTCTAAAGTTCTTCCTAGCTCTAACAGTTTATGACTTGGATTTCCCACGACTTTTGGCATTTTCTTGTTATTTTTACAATGTTACAAAAACAAACATGGCCTATGCATAAGAGCCCTATAAGGTGAAAATGAAATCCTACAAACCTCAGGAGAGAGGTGAAGCTCTTTTTGACCTAAATTGATTGTTATTGATTTTCATTAGTGATTTTGAGATGTTTCATATCTTAATGAATTCCTGAATTAATCTACCACTAGATACAAATGTGAAATAGTAATACTCATGATTTGGGTTCACAAAATTGTTTGCTTGTAAAAACAAAGAGCATGATCCAAATTTCTTAACTGCCATACAAACAGTTAATTGTCCTGTATCTGAGGGGAGGTAATACTATCTTTCAGTGCTAGTGATCTCAGAGAACTGTAATGCCCATTTTCTAGGCTAACCAAATTATTTCAGGTTTTTAGCTGATGCTAGATTTATGGAGACATGATTTGACTCCAGGGCTGTTAAGATGGCCAGTAACAAAGTATTTGGTATGCAAAAGAGCTCACCACTAAGAGCAAAAGGAGCACACCTGCCATTAGTTGCTGTGAAGGGGATGACTTAACACCGAACATAGTTCCATCTGTTGCTGTTGATTAAACATGCAGTTGGAATTAAAGTTGTCACCCACTAATTGTAAAGCTTGCAATGGCTAATTCATGTTCCTTTGAAATATTTTCAGTGAGAAGCAGGTAAACAGCATTGGCAATTATAGCAACCCATTAATTCTGTTAAAAGTGATAATATTAGTTCAAATTAGGTAGTTAATGGTCCCCTTTTTTTTTAGCAAGAGGGAAAATAACGTTTGGGTTGAAAAATTTCCAATCTGCTACCAGATGTGATTTTGAAGTACAAAGAGAGAATCCCAGAGATCTAAACAGGTTTTCTTTGGCAAGTCAGTCACACACTGACTGTGCTCATTTCAAGGATTAAAATACCACCAAGAAAACAAAAGCCCAGCTCATTCCTGACGGGCCTGAAATGACTCCCTAGAGGGTCAGACAAATATAGAAATTCATCACTTACCACCAACTCACTTACCGCAACCATCCTCTATTAACTACTGTGTTAGGGCTGCCAGCCAAATCTGAGGCTGATAAACCACAGGATTCCTGACTTTTGTACCAGCTGTTCAGTGAGTATCTCATTGTCAGGGCAATTTATGTGTTAGTTGAAAGTGGAAAGGAAAAAATCTGACAGGGAACATGTGGGTCACTGAAGATTCCTTCTCCATTCATCTATCATTAAGTCTGTTGTTTATGGTTCTTTCAAAAGTAGAAGCATCTTCCTTGTACAGAAGGCCACCTTTGACTACAATAATTTTTTTGTAGAAAAATCATGGAAATTTCAAAACAGTAGATACCTCTAAATTCTTTAACATTTTTAAAGAAGCCCATATGGGAGGGGAAAATAATACCTTTTAATGCTTTGAAGAGGATTATGTGGAATATAACAGATGAATTTAGAAGGCAACCTCCAATGACTTTTTCATATAAAATTAGACAACAGTATGGTATAGCAGATAAGGTATTGATCTTGGAATGAGGAAGGCCTAAGTTTGAATCCTGTTCTAAACAATTAATAGTTGTGTAACTCTGGCCAGGTCATTTAATCTCTTGCAACCTCAGTTTCTACCAGTATAAAATGGAAATAATAATAATAGCCCCTACCTCATTGGACTATTATAGGCAACAGATGAGATAATAATTGCAAGTCACTTTTCAAATCTCAAATAAATACTATTTATTACTATTATCATTATTATTATTGTTACCAATTTATACAATTAAAAATTAAATTTACTCAAACCACCAGTTAGATAATTTATTTAAAGTTGATCATGATTTTATTGGATTCAGTAGCATATTTTTATTTTTATTTTGTTTTACAGACAGCTTTCTGTGGATAGACATAGCATTAGGATCTAGCAAATGTATTCATAATTTACTGTTAACTAGTAAAATGCCAATAGCAGTAGACCAAAAATAAGCTGAGGAAGTTGAGGTTTAGGATTTCTTAGTTGACCAAACTCAATGGATCACATGGTAAAACTGCACCATTGTGTAGGCCTTGCCTTAAAGAGGACAGAAAAAAGAGTTTTGCTATGACTACATGTTCACCCATGTCTTCAAAGAAATTAGACTAGCCTTCCTTAAAATTGGAACTAAAAGCAAAATATTGTGTTCTATAGTTTAAATTTGTTTTATATACTATCAGCATACACTTATGTAATCCTCATGTCAGAAACTTCCTTCTAACCCAAAGTATTTGGGTTCTCTGGCTTCTTCTCACTTCTCTGGCTCTTCCCTGACCTAGATGAAATCTAGAAACTTCAGTAATTGCATTCCCCCAAGGTAGGCCCCAGGTCTTTTTATAGGCACTTTTATAAGCAACCTTTGAAGCTGAGATGCAACAAAATATGGATCAATTCTCTCTTGCTTTTGCTAATTTTTGCCTAACAATTGACACCAAGCAAACATAGGTTCTCCACCAGCCAGCAACCCACCATCCATATGTGGAACCATCAGTTATAGCAAATGGAGAAATTTTTAATACTATGGATAAGTTACTTTGGCAAATCCTTTCCAGGGATATACACACAGACGATAAGATTGATCCATGCATTGCCAGAGCTAACTCAGTGGTTTGGGAGTCTCTGAAAGAAATGTGGGGTAGAAGAGGTATTAGGCTGCCTAACAAACTGAAGAACAAAGCTGTTGTGCTGACTTCAATGTTGTATACCCATCAAACCTGGACAATCTACCAGCACCATGCCAGGAAACTGAATCACTTCGATTTGAATATTGTGAGGAAGATTCTGAAGATCATCCGGCAAGAAAAGGTACCAGACACTAAGGGCCTCTCTGGAACTGCATTGTCAAGCATTCAAACCCTGTTTCAGAGAGTGTAGCTCCAAAAGACTGGTCATGTTTTTTAAATGCCAAATATACATTTGCCTAAATAACCATTTTACATAGAACTCACACAAAGCAGGTGCTCACATGGTGGTCAGAAGAAGTGATACAAGGACATTCTCAAGGTCTCTTTGAAGAACTTTGGAATTAGTTACATGACATGGGAGATGCTGGCAAAGGACCACCCAGCATGGTGTGCCCCAATCAAGGAAGGTGTTGTGCTCTATGAGCAAAGCAGAACTGCAGTAGTTCAAAAGAAAAATGAGATGCACAAATGAAGAGACATCTCCACTTGAAATCTTCCTGTGGTCCATTTGTGACAGCCTGACCTATGGTAGAGCCTTTTGAGTTCATATTGTTCTGATCAGCCACAGTCAGACACATCATACCTTGACTCCAACATAGTGATGTCATTTTGTCTTCTTTGAGAACAAAGGACAACCATAATCACTCAAACTAACAAGGTTTCAAAACATGTAATTGGTTTTTTTTTTTAGAAAATAAAAGAAATGGAAAGTATTCACCCCTTTTCCAGTGGTTTACCCTCTCCCAGAAGCCTGTAAAGTTTCTATCTTTTAGAGCATCAACAAAGAGGGAGGATGGTGTTCAGTCCCACAAATCTGTATTTTGAGTCATCTTACTCATTTGATGGCAGCTCTGCTCTACTCACTACTTCCTATTAGTGTTTCACTTCTATACTGTCATTGTTTTCCTTTTCTGGCCAATATCCTTAACACTATTATTTTTGTTATCAGCTCTGATTTTCTTGTCTGCAATTGTTAGGCAGATGAATTAATGACTTCAGAAACCATTTTTGATATTAGAAGAATCAAAATTGTGGGTGACCCAAAGCCCAATGGAAGGATGAACAGAAACTAGACTATAGCATATTTACCATGATGATTTAATACATGAAATGTCATAAATAAAAACTTAAACCTTATCTTCCTCCTTGTCAAATCTGTAATATGTAGAAATTGTATATTTGATTTTGGGAAATATTAACCTGGGGAAAGGTTCTACTGTTTCTCAACAGGTTTACTCATGAATATGTTTCATATCCTTCATTGTCTAAATAAAACTTGCAGATTTTTGAGCATGATGGCTTATAAAATGAGAAAGATTACCTAAGAGAAATGCCAGACAGTGAAGTTCTGAGGTTTACAGAGAAAATGCACATGAGTAGTCCCTGTTGAACTATAGTATTCACAAAATACTAAATTTGAAAAGAAGTGGAAGTCTACCTCAGGGGTTGGCAAACTATAGATAGAGGGCCAAATCCATCCCATTGCCTGATTTTGTATGTCTCTGCTCACCATCCAGGTGACTTTTTATGTATGTTGTTAAAGCAGAGACTCACTCTCTTTTGTATTTGTATCCTCAGCATATAACACAGTGCTTGATGTATTATTATATGTTATTATCTTATAGTATTGTATCATATCATACCACATCGTTGTCATATCCCATCTCATCATATCGTATCATATCATATAATATTTTAATGAATGTTTTTTTCTATTCATTTATTTTCTATTCATTTCTATTCATCTGGTTTGCAGGGAAATTGAGTGATATGCCATTCCAGAAGAATTGTTAATATTAATTTGATTACTATTCCCAGAGCAAGAGGTAGAAATTGAGAAATTGGTGAGGGATTGTCATGGCAGGAAGATAATCTAATTGGGTGGTGTGGGCAGGCTACATGCATTCACCTCTCACCAATCAGCAAAGCCCCCAGGTAAAAGCTGGAGGTCTGACTGGGAGATGCATGGCAGATGACAAATACAACATGGCAATGATATAACAAAAAATTGTTATATTAATAAATATTTCTTGAATTGAATTCTTTTGCCATTGTTATTCTTATATGGAATGTGTGAAATATTAGTAACCATAGAAATCAGTGTGGTCCCCAAATCCCTCCACCTCAAACTCCCAGTAATCAATATTCCACTAAGAAAGACTTCTTCTGTGTTGTACTACCTTGGATTGAGGTAGTAAGGGCTGACTTTTAAAACATGCTTTCTATAATATTCCCCTAGACCTTTCACATCCTAACTGCAAGATAGGATACCTTAGTAAGCCTGATTCTGATTGGCTTTTATTAAAGACAGAACTGGCTTAAGAAACCACTGGTTGTAAAAGAACCAGTAAACTCATACATTCATAATACTCAGTGAAGGTAATGCACCGTCCTCCACCCAAGTCACATGAAATAACTTATTTAAGAAGCGTCAGGTGTCCAGAACCCAAAGTAGTTATGTGAGAATGCTTGTGTGGAGTTAGACTATGAATTAGCACATCCATCAACAAGAGATTCATGGAAAGAAATTAACTCAAGACCATACACTAGTATGAAAATGTGATGAAATGTGGACCAAAGGAAGGAAACAGGAAAGTCATATATCATGATCAGAATAAGGAAGTGACAAGAGGAAGGAAGCCTTGGAATATAGGTGTGGATTAGCCATGAGTGTGCGTGTGTGTGTGTGCGTGTGTGTATGTGTGTGTGTGTGTACTGTCACCAAGTACAAACAGAACCTTATTGTACTTATCCTTGAATCACTCTCTCTTTAACATCTTTGTTGGCAGAGAATATTGAGGGGCAGCCTGTTACGAATGGATCAATGTTGAATTTTTAGTCCAAAAAACTGGGTTAAAGTCTCACCTCTGCTATTTATTGTTTGAATAAAGTTTTGAATAGGTCACTTAATCATGCTGAGCTACAGTTTCCTCATTTGTAAAGAAAGAGCAACAATATTTTTGCTACTTTCCTTGCATAGTTATTTGGAGGAAAGAATTACATAAATGTGAGTTGTTATTATACACTTAATTTTTATTAAGTTCTGACCTGAGCATAGTGTTGCACTGGAAAAAAAAAAAACAACAACTAAAAACGAAAACCAAAATGGTTCCTATTCAGTAATGGATTTTAGAAAATTCAGTCTGTTTGGTCTTTTGCTTACATGATACTGACCCATTTTTAGCTAATTTGAACTCACATTCTATAGAACCAGAATCTAAGACCTCAAGAGGTCTCAACCGGTGACTGAGAGTGGTATTGTGGAGTTCTGAATAGCTGCATAAAACCACAAGTCTTGTCAACTGAGTCAGCTTTTTCTACTTCCAACAATTTAAAATATAAGAAAATAAAATGCACCAAAAGTGACTAGAGAAAACCCATGTTTAGAAGTCAAGTGATTCCAAAACAAACTTTTTGTCTGGAGAATAGGATGTAGAATGAACTTGGACATTGGTGGCCATGGAACTCTTAGGATGAAGATGACAGGACCCAATTTTCATATTTCTAAGTAATCACATATCTACATTTCTGTTCTTTAAATTCATAGTCTATATCATTTATGGTGGTACGTTAGATACTAAGAAGTTTCATGCCAGAAATGGAAAAGTACCTGAAGTGAATCTGGCTAGTCCTTCCCCCTCTCTGCTATACTGGCCAAGGAAAGATATGAAGGATATATGTGTATGGATATATATACATGTATACATATAACATATATATACACATATATACACACAGACATATACACACACATATACAATGTTTTCTAAAGAAAAGTATCTGGGAGAAGGAAGAAAATGGCATTAATTAGAAAGAGAGACAACTATTTTCTTTCTATTTGGGCTAAGATGAACCTCACTCTTCCTTTTTTTTTTCTTTTCTAGTTATTTTATAAACACATTCTATGTTTAAGTGCTTACTGTCAGCCTGAAATGCTATCAGGAATGGAGGCAAGGGATCTGGGAATATTTGTAGAAAGAAAAAAAAAAAGCCAAATTTAGATATTCCTAGGGTTTCTCTTCATAGTGCTAAAACAAGCCATAAAAGTTGTTATTGAAAAGTATTTAGCATTTAAACTGCTCTCAGTCAGCTGTGATTACAAGTCATAAGTTATATCAATAAACATTTTATAAAGTCTACCGTATGTTCACCACTGTGCTAGGACCTCCAAGAGATATATTTGAATAAGACATGCTCTCTGACCTCATGGAAATTGCAATATACCAGCTGGATATAATGAATTCATAAATAACTATGATACAAAATAATATTAAAGAAATTACTTTTAAAAGTACAAAACCAAAACAGTGTTATATAAGGTCCTAGGGTAGGGATCAGGGTAGATCAGTATCAACTGGATAAGATCAGGGAAAGCTTCATGGGAGCACTAGAAGCAACATCTGCACTGGTTTTAAAGGGCTGACTAGGAATTTAACAAAATTTTAACAATATTAAGTACATATTATATTTAACTTTGAAAGAGAGAAACAGACAGATAATTAATTTAAAAAAATATGTTTGTACCATATGATATGCAATATACAATTCTCTGTGAAAACAAAGATAAATAAAATTATGTAGTTTCTGTATTCAAATAATTAACAACATAAGAGAGGGATAAGATGTATAGTTAGTTTGAGTATATATAGAATTCTGGGACTTGGAGTAAGGAAGATCTGAATTCAAATCCTACCTCAGAAGCTTGTGAGTTGTGTGACCCTATGACAAGTTCCTTAATTTCTTTTGTACCTCAGTTTCTTAATCTGTACAATGAGGAGGTTGGACTTGGCTGCTAAGGTCCCTTCTAGCTCAAAAGCTATGATATTATGTATAGAAATAGTTAAATGCAAATTTGAAAGATGTGCCTAGGATAAGACAAAGAAGGATAAGAGATTAGGTAGGGGCAAAATCTTCTGCAAGTAGGAGGTAGTGTTAGCATTGGAAGGACAAAGAGATTTCATCTAGAAATGCTGTCTTCTCCCAGAAGAAACTATGAAGGAGGTCATAGTATAGTATATACTGAACTGAAAAAAATCTTAGTGGTCATTGAATACTATCCTTTCGTTATATGTATGAAGATATTGAGACTCAGAAAGGTTATGTAACTTGCACAGGGTCACACAGCTAATAAGTATCTGAGGCAGGATGTAAACCCAGGTCTTTCTGACTCCAGGTCCAAAGTACTACCCCTTATACACTGCTGGTATTTGGACTGAGTATAAAAGTGAGGAGGATTCCAGTAGGTGGAGATGCAGAGAGAACATGTTACAGGCCTGGCAAGATAATCTGTGCCATTAATGGAATCAAAAAGACCATAAAGTAAGATTGGACAGCAGAATGTCTGACTGGATAATGTAGTTCATGAAGTGGAATAGAGTGAAATAATTGTAGAAAGATAGATCTGGTTTCATTGTCTCTGGAGAGTTTATAATACAGGAAAAGTTAAATAATTAAATACAATAATTATAACAAATACATTGAATGCTAAATAATTAGATACAAATTTAAGTACGACAAATTTAAAATAGAATCCCTTATTTTCCCCTCATATCACCCTTGTATTGAAATTCTCTATTTCAGTTAGTAGTGCCACTATCCTTCCACTCACCCAAGTTCAGAGTCATCTTCAGTTTTTTTCTACCCTCTCTACCTCAATAGCCAGTCAACTGACAAGTCTTGTTGATTCTACTGACACAACATCTTTAGCACTGTTGCCTTCTCTCAGCCATACAGCTGACACCTCTCACCTGTGCTATTGCAACAGCCTCCTATTTATCTTTCTTCCCCAGATTGTCCTCATGTCAGATAAATAATCAAAACACATGTCTGGTCATTAGCTCTATTTTATCTTAATAATAAATAAAAGTTCCAGTATTTGGTACTTAAAGTCCTTTATAACTTGGTTCCAATGCACATTCCAGCCTTATCATAGATTATTCTTCTTCAGTTCTCTGATTTAGCCAAACTGACTCACTCTTCATTCATGACATGCAACATGCTGCTATTTCCTATCTCCTTGACTTTGCAAAAGGTGAAGGAACCATGGGATGATTTATGGAGAATTCATTTGCATTGAGCCTCAAAGTAATAACAGGATTAAAACTTGAAGAGATAGGGAATGGTAGAAGAAGACATTTCAGATTTTGGTAATGTGAACAAAAGCAGTCAGAAGAGCATGAGTGAAGACAGGGAATGAAAATTTGACTAGTACTGAGGCAAAATTGTAGAGCACCTTCAATATCAGGCTAAATAATTTAGAATTTATTTTGTAGGTATTAGGAACATTCAAAGTTTATGAGAAGTAGAAGGACATGATTAGAGTTGTATAATAGAATGATTAAGTGGTAATTTTATGTAGGATGGTTTGGAGGGAGAGGAAAAAAGAGCCTAAGATATTAGTTGGGAAGCTTTTAGATTAGTGCATATTAGAAATAAAGAGCACTTAAGTAAGATGATCAACTAATAAACTTCTAGTTTTGAGTATTGGAAAGTGGGAAATAGAGAAGTTATAAGAGCAAGTTTGGCAAAATATTTGTTGAGTTTAGTATTACATATGTTCAATTTGTATTGTTATGAGATAATAAAATGAATTTATCAGTGTCATACAGATAATTAGAAATGAAGAATGGTAACTTTTGAGAGTGGCTGAGGCTAGAGGTAAAGTTTGGGAAGCTATCCATATGAAACTAGTATTTGAAACCAAAGAATGAATGAGATTACTGAGGGAACAATTATAAAAAGTATAAACTGAGGATTGAGGCCAGAGCCTGGGAGTTAGTGACTATATTTATTAAATATGTAGTATCACAAAGTCAGCTGAAAACTTTAACCTTCATACTTTGGTTTTCTTTTAACAAATGTCATAACTTGAATTCCTAGTTCCTCCTACTGTTTTTTTTTTAATTTATATTTTATGCTCCCCCATTTTCCTATGATAGAAAAGGAAAAAAAAATTGAACGTAAAAGTAGAAAAGACTAAGTTTGAATTCTGACTGTTACTCTTACTACCTTTGTAATACTTTGAAAGTCATTTCTCTCTGTGCGTTACTTTTCTTACCTGGAGAATGAAGGATTTTTTTTGTGAGGCAATTGGGGTTAAGTGACTTGCCCAGAGTCACACAGCTAGTGAGAGTTATGTGTCTGAGGTCAGATGTGAACTCAGGTCCTCCTGACTCCAGGGTTGCTGCTCTATCAACTGCACCACCTAGCTGCCCCAAGAATGAAGAATTTTGACTAGAAGTCCTCTAATGATCTTTCCAGATATAAATCTATGGACCTATATGGAAATGTTGATTTTCACAGGTTTTGCAGTTTTAGTGAAATTATCTTAAATATTTTCTTAGATGATTTACTATGAATTTCTAAGTCATTATTACCAAGTAAGGAAAGTTTTCTTTCTTCTTTGCTTATCTTTAGTCTTTTTAATTTCTTTCCCTTGTGATATCATTGTTGCTACATTTCTGTAACTATGTCAAAATAATAAAGAAGGGGGCCTCCTTCCTTTACTACTTTACTACTTTACTCTACTACTATAATTAATGGGAATGTATCTAGTGCTTCTTCATTAAAAATAATAACAACTTTTGCTCAGATATTTTTATCATGTTGAGAGGCTCCTCTATGCCTATGATTAGTGGAGTTTTAGCAAGTTTTTTTTTCTATAACTTGATATAGACATTTGGTTTGGAATTATTTTGTTTCTGATATGATTTATTCTGTTTGCTATTTGCCTAAAGATGAACCATCCTTGCATAACTGATATAAATCTATCATGATCATAGAGAAGGAATTTTGGGCAAATTACTACAATTTTTCCATGATTATCTTCAAAATTTTAAAATCAAGATGGAGGAGTGAGAAAAGGCAGCTTTAACTAAGCTCCCCAAAATTTATTCCACAATGACCTAGATAATGTGCCAAACTTAATTCTGAGTTGGAAAGCCAAGAAAAAGTTGCAGTGAGTTATTGTTACAGGACAGGACAGATTAGGAGATTAGGAAGATGGAGAGAAGACATTGGAATAAGAATTAGCCAAGATGAAGATTCAACAGAATATTTAGCAGCAGGCTATAGTGATGGCACCAGTCAAGAGGAGCAAGCCAGTGCCCAGGGATAGTGAGGACATTGAACAACTGAGAAGAAAGAAATATCAGAGTATCCTTGTGCTGTCACATCAACAGGTACTGTCTAGGAACTCTGTCAGCCACTACCCAGTTCTAGTTCATGGTTTCAGCAAAGTTAGGAGTGGTTACAGTCATGAAGAAGTAGGGGCTCTAGTTATGGAAAGAACATAAGACAGACCAAGAGGTCAGTGAACAGAAACTTTCTAGGATTGTACCACATTGGAAGCACTGAAAATTTACAGGACCTCAAGCTGAACTGTTAAAGTACCAGAAGGGGGCAGAGCCAAAATGGCAGAGTAAAAGCAGTGACTTGCTTGAGCTCTCCCTCAAATTCCTCCAAATACCTGTAAAAAATGGCTCTAAACAAAGTCTAAAGCAGCAGAACCCACAAAAAGACAGTGAAACAAATTTCCAGCCCAAGACAACCTGGATGGTTGATCAGAAAGGTATATTGTACCAGGCTGGGAGAGGAGCACAGTTTGGTGTGGGCGTGCAGGCCACAGCAACCCTGGAGCAGGTTTCACAGGACTGAATTGTGGGCAGCTGTGGCCATTTCCAGACTTCTCAGCCCATGAACACCAAAGACAACTTGGAAGGTCAGTGGGATAACTCTGTGCCTGTGGTGAGAGAGAAGCTAGCTAGGTGTCAGCTGCAAGTCCCGAGCATGACCTGGGGCAGTGGCTGCTTCCTGAGCTTCTGGCCCACAGAATGATGGGGAATGGAGTGACTGATCAAAGGGGGATTGCAGGGATCTCTTTGCCAATGCTGAGGCAGAAATCTCTTGCTTTGCCCATGTCTGGATCTGGGTCACAGTTCTGAGGGGCGGTCCTAGGGTGAAGAAGAGTGCTGGCATGGTGGAGCTTGGTGTGGCGGTGGAGAGGAAACACCTCGCCCCTTATCATACCACCTTGGAAGAACTGAAAATTTACAGGTTCCTGGAAGTAGCTCTGAAAACAGCTATATAAACCCCTGAAGCTTGGGACAGTACATTCTCCACATTGGAAACAGACTCTTACCTTAACAAAGAGTTTAAAACTCAAGTACTTGGCCAGAATCTTGAGTAAGCAGCAAAAAAAGAATCAGACTATGTTATCTTACCTTGATGACAAGGAAGATCAAAACATACAACCAGAAGAAGGCAACAAAGTCAAAGCTCCTACATCCAAAGCCTCCAAAGAAAAATATGAATTGTCTTAGGTTATGGAAGAGCACAAAAGGGATTTTGAGAAGCAAGTAAGAAAAGTAGAGGAAAAACTGGGAACAGAAATGAGAATGATGCAAGAAAATCATGAAAAACAAGTCAACAGCTTTCTGAAGGAGACCCCCCAAAAAAATATTGAAGAAAATAACACTTTAAAAAATAGACTAACCCAAATGGAAAAAGAGGTCCAAAAAGCCAATGAGGAGAAGAATGCCCTAAAAAGCAAAATTGGCCAAATGGAAAAGAAAGTCCAAAAGATTACTGAAGAAAATACTTCCTTAAAAATTGGAATAGAGCAATTGGAAGCTAGTGACTTTATGAGAAATCAAGACACTGTAAAACAAATCCAAAAGAATGAAAATTTAGAAAACAATGTGAAATATCTCATTAGAAAAACAACTGAACTGGAAAATAGATCCAGGAGAGAGAATTTAAAAATTATTGGACTATCTGAAAGCCATGATAAAAAAAAAAGCCTAAACATCATCTTTCAAGAAATTATCAAGGAAAACTGTCCTGATATTTTAGAACCAGAGGGCAAAATAGAAATTGAAAGAATCCACCGATCTCCTCTTGAAAGAGATCCCAAAAGGAAAACTCCTAAGAGTATTGTAGCCAAATTCCAGAG
The DNA here is from genome assembly GCF_900497805.2 of Vombatus ursinus. Classification (NCBI taxonomy): domain Eukaryota; kingdom Metazoa; phylum Chordata; class Mammalia; order Diprotodontia; family Vombatidae; genus Vombatus; species Vombatus ursinus. The sequence goes on along the minus strand of NW_020950326.1, from coordinate 2,615,233 downwards.
TTCCCAGGTCAAGGAGAAAATATTACAAGCAATCAGAAAGAAACAATTCAAGTAGTGTGGAAACACAATCAGGATAACACAAGATTTAGCAGCTTCTACATTAATGGACCGCAGGGCATGGAATATAATATTCTGGAGGGCAAAAGAGATAGGATTACAACCAAGAATCACCTACCCAGCAAAATCCTTCAGGGGAAAAAATGGTCATTCAGTGAAATAGAGGACTTTGAAGCATTCTTGATGAAGAGACCAGAGCTGAATGGAAAATTTGACTTTCAAATACAAGACTCAAGTGGAACATGAAGAGGTTAACAGGAAAAAGAAATCATAAGAGACTTATTAAGGTTGAACTGTTTAGATTACTGCATGGAAAGATGATATTTGTAACTCATGAGACCTTTGTCAGTATTAGGGTAGCTGGAGGGAAAAATTATATGTATATAGATAGATAGATAGATAGATAGATAGATAGATAGATAGATAGATAGATAGATAGACAGATAGAGGGCACAGGGTGAGTTGAAGATGAAAGGGTCATATTTGGAGAATAAAATTAAGGGGTGAGAGAGGATTATACTAGGAGAAGGAGAAAGGGAGAGGTAGAACGGGGTATACCATCTCACAAAAAAAAAACAGAAAAGAAAAGGTTCCTATAGTGGAGGGGAAATAGGGGAAGGTGAGAGGGAATTAGTGAATCTTATTCTCATATGATTTGATTTAAGGAGGAAATAACATACACACTCAATTGGATTTGGAAATCTGTCTTACCCTATAGGAAAATAGGGGGGAAAGGGGACAAGAAAGTAGGGGGATGATAGTGAGGAGGGCAGATTGAGAAAGGGGGTAATCAGAAGCAAATACTTGTGAGGAGGGTCAGGGTCAAAAGAAAGAATAGAATAAATGGGGTGGGGCAGGATGGGATTAAGGGAAATAGAGTTAGTTTTTCACAGCATGTCTACTATGGAAGTGTTTTGCATAACTGTACATGTATAACCTACATTGAGTTGCTTGCCTTTTCAATGAGGGTGGGTGGGGAGTGAGGAAGGGAGAAAACTTGGAACCCAAAGTTTTAAAAACACATATTTAAAAAAATCTTTTCACATGCAACTGGGAAATAAGTTATACAGGAAATGGGGTACAGAAATCTCTCCTGTGATATAGGAAAATAGAAGGGGAAGGGGATAAGAGATGGAGGGGGGAGAGACAGAAGGGAAGGCAGACTAGGGTAAGGGGTATTCAGAATGCGTGACATCTTGAGATGGGGAAGGGGTGAGATGAGGTGAAAATTTGGAACTCAAAATCTTATGGAAGTAAATGTTGAAAACTAAAAATAAATAAATTTATTAATAAAAAATAAAATAAAATAAAAACAAAAAAAGAAAGAAAAAAAAAGAAAGTACCAGAAGGATATAAAAGACAGAAGATTAGCTTAGTCATCTCCCCAAAGTTAAACAGATCCCAACTTTAACATAAAGTCCAAAGTCAAGAAGTATGCTGGAAAAATGAGCAAGCAACCAATTATAGAACCTGGCCATAAATATTACTATGTTGACGGTAAGCTCAAGATTCAAAATCAGAAGACAATGACTTGAAAACATCTAGTATCAAAGCCTCAAAGAAAAAATGCAGATTAAATGCAAACCAAACAAGAATTTCTAGAACATTTAAAGAAAATTATTTTAAAAGGTCAAAAAATATTTCAAAATCAAATAAGAGTAGTAGAAGAATTTTGGAAAAGAAATAAGAGCTATGTAAGAAAATTATGAAAAGAGAATGATCAGCTTGGTAAAAAAAGGAACAAAAATACTTAGAAAATAATACCTTAAAAATCAGAATGAGGTGATGGTGGGGCCAAGATGGTAAAGTAAAGGCAAGGACTCATCTGAACTCTCCCAAATTCCCCTCTAAACAACATTAAAATAATACCTCTCATGAATTCTGGAACAAATGAACCAACTAAAGGACAAGGCAAAACAATTTTCCTCCCCAGGACAACTTAGAAGGTCTGTTTCACTGAAGTGAGCATGGTCCTCAGTCCAGAATAGGTTATTCTAGCACAGGCCACACACCAGCAAAAGAGCAACAGTCCTTGAGGATGACTGAATCAGGGACAGCAATAGCAATACCCAGAATTCTGAGTACACAGTACAAAAAAGAGTCAGAAACCTGGTCAGAAAGAGATCATAGGAGATTCTTTGCTGGCACTGGATGCACGACTCTGTTGCATTTTTTTATGTGGTTCTTGATCACAATCTCAGGGCAAGGAGGAGAACTAGCAGGAGCAGAAAACCTGGTCACAGGTCCAGGGTGGAAAAGAATGCTTGTGGTTGCTCACAGACCAGAGCACAAACCATAAGAATATTGACCATAGCTTTTAGATAATACTCCTTTGGAAGGACTAAAAATTACAGACCCCAAGAATTAGCTCAGAACACAGCAGAAGAAAAACCTGAAGCTTGGGACAGTGCCTCCTCTAACCCAGGAGCAGAGTCCAACTTTAACACAAAGTTAACAATCAAGAAAAAAGACTGGAAAAAGAGTAAACATCAAAAATGTATTATCTGACTGTCAAAAGTTACTATGGTATGAGGGAAGATCAAAACACAAACTAAGAGGAATACAATGAGATCAAAGCAGCTACATTCAAAATATCAAAGAAAAATGTGAATTGGTCTCAGACCCTGGAAGAGTTCAAAAGGATTTTTAAAATGAAATAAGAAACACAGGGGGAAAATAGGGAAAAAGGAAAGTAATGCAAGAAAGAATCAACAGCTTGGGAAAGGAGGCACAAAAAAATGCTGGGGGAAAAACACCTTAAAAACAAAATAGTCCAAATGGTAAACGGGGCACAAAATCCACTGAAGAGAAGAACTACTTAAAAAGTAGAATTGGCCAAAAGGAAAAGGAGGTACAAAAGCTCATTGAAGAAAATAATTCCTTAAAAATTAGAATTGGACAAATGGAAGTTAATGACTCCATGAGATATCAAGAAACAGTAAAATGAAATCAAAAGAATGAAAGAAATATAAATAGAAAATTTGAAATATATCATTGGAAAAAACAACTAACATGGAAAAGAGATTAGAAGAGATCATTTAAGAATTACTGGACAACCTATAAGCCACGATATAAAAAAAGAGCCTAAATATAATCTTGTAAGAAATCAGACTGCCCTGACATCCTAGAATAAGAGAGTAAAATAGAAATTCAAAGAATCCATCAATTACCTCCTGAAAGTTATCCCAAAAGGAAAACTCTAAGGGATACTATAGCCAAGTTGATAAGCTCCCAGGTCAAGGAGAAACTATTGCAAGTAGCCGGAAAGAAATATCTCAAATATCATGGAGCCACAATAAGGACAACACAAAATTTAGAAGCTTTTACCTTAAAGGATCAGAGGGGTTTGGAATATGATATTCTGGAGGGCAAAAGAGTTAGAATTACAACCAAGAATCATCTACCCAGCAAAACTGAGTATTGTATTTCAGGGGGAAATGGAAATTTAATGAAATATAAGACTTTCAAGCATTCCTGATGAAAAGACCAGAGTTGAATAGAAATTTTGAGTTTTAAATATAAGACTCAAGAGAAGCATAAAAAGACAAACTGTAAAGTGAAATCATAAAAAAAAGTTCAATAAGGTTTAAGTATTTGCATCCTACATGGGAAGGTGATACTTGTAATGCCTAAGAACTTTTTTTTTCTTTGTTAGGGCAGTTAGAAGGAGTGAACATAGACAGAGGGTATTGGTGCGAGTTGACTTCAACAGGATGATATCCTAAAAATAAGAGGTGAGAAAAAGGGATGTACTGGAAGAAGAGGGAAGAGAGAGAGGTAGAATGAGGTAAACTATTTCACATAGAAGAGGCATGTATGAGTTTTTATAGTGAAGAGGAAGATTGGGAGTGATGGTAGGCAATGCCGGACTCTTACTTTCATTGCAATTGGATCAACAAGACAATGATACACACACTTGTTTGGGGATAAAAATCTATCTTACTCTACAGAGAAGTAGAAAAGAAAGGGGATAAAAGTGGGGGTCTGATAGAGGGGAGGCAGATTGGGAGAGGCAATAGTCAAAAGCGAGACACTTTTGAGGAGGGACAGGGTAAAAGGAGAGAGAGAAGAAGTGGGGGAAAAACAGAATTGATGGAAATAAACAGCAATCATAACTATGAATGGGATGGGATAAATCACCCATAAAACAGAAGCAGAAAACAGAATGGGTTAAAAAACTATATTCCTACAAGATGTTGTTTACAAGAAACATATTTGAAGCAAAGGGACACACACAGAGTAAAGGCAAGGGGCTGGAGCAGAATCTATTATGCTTCAGATAAAGTAAAAAAAACAAAATTAAAAAAACAGGGGTAACAACCATGATCTCAGACAAAGTAAAAGCAGAAATAGATTTAATTAAGAGAGATAAGGAAGGAAACTACATCTTGTTAAAAGATACCATAGACAATGAAGTAATGTCAATACTGTAATAATTCTTTTATGGTTGTTGTTATTGTTGTTTTGTCATCATCATTGTTGGTGGTGTTGTTTGTCTTTCATTCTCAAACAGAACCATAGCATCAGGAAGGTGATGCCATGATTTGCAAGTGAATTGAATTTCAGTGAATTGAATTTCAATGAAGGATAGCTGTGCAAAGTTACCAACCTCATTTTCTCCTCTGCAGCCATTGGGTCCAGGGGCAAGATATAAATCAGGACAACTGAAGATGGCCTATGATGGCAAAGAATTGGAAATTAAGGGATTGATCGTCAGTTGAAGAGTAGCTGAACAAGTTGTGGTTTGTGATTGTAATGGAATACTATTGTACTATAAAAATGATAAGCAGAACAGTTTCAGAAAAATCTAGAAAGACTTCCATGAACTGATGCAGAGTGAAGTGAGCAGAACCAGGAGAACATCAAACACAGTAATAGCATTATTGTACAATGATCAACTATGAGTGACTTAGCTATTAATAATACAATGGCTGAAGCTCATTCCAAAGGACTCATGATGAAAAATTATATCTGCATCCAGAGAAAGAATTGAAGGAGTATGGATGCAGATTAAGCAAACCATTTTTCACTTTTTTAAGTTTTTTCAATTGTGTTTTCTTTCACAATATAACTAATATGGAAATATGTTTTGTATGATTGCATATGTATAACCTCTATTAAATTGCTTACCCTTTCAGGCAAGGAGGAGAGGGAGGAATGGAGGGAGGGAGAGAATTTGGAACTCATTTTTTTTAAGAATGTTAAAATTGTTTTTGCATGTAATTAGAAAAAAAGTATTATTTAAAAAATAAGAATTAACCAAAAGATAAAATAGGTAAAAAATCTCAATGAAGAAAATAATTCCTTAAAAGTTAGAATTGGTCAAGTAGAAGCTAATAACACCATGAGATATGAAAAAAAAACTAAAAAAGTCAGAAGAATGAAAAAGAAGAAAATGTGAAATATCTCATCAGAAAAAATGACCTAGAAATAGACTAAGGAGAGATAATTTAAAAATTAATGGGCTATCTGAAAGCCATCAGCAATAAAAAGCCTAGACATCATAATTCAAGAAATTAAAAGGTAAAACTGCTCAAGTATCTTACAATCAGAGGTCAACTTCAAAATCAAAAAAATCCAACAGTTGCCTCTTCAAAGAAATTCCCAGGAATATTATAGTCAAAATTCAGAGCTCTTGGGTAAGGGAGAAAATACTGAAAGCAGTTAGTAAGAAATAATTTAAATAACATAGAGTCAGTTAAGATCACATAAAATTCAGAAGGAGAATATGGATTAGAATACAATATTTTGGAAAACAAGGATTATAACCAATAATCTACCCAGAAAAACAGAGCATCATCATAAAAGGGAAAACATGGATATTTATATAAAAAGGCTTTCAAGTACTCCAGACAAGACTTGAAAAGAAAAGAAAATTTGACATTCAAAAACAAGACTCAAGAGAAGCATAAAAAAGAAAACAAAAATGAAAACAGTAAGAAACCAAATGAGTTTAGAGTCTTTGCATTCCTAAATTAGAAGATAATACATATAACCCCCTAAAAATTTTATCATTCATCACTAGGGTGATTAGAGGGAATCTACTGAAAGGCCATGTATGTGAATCCATCATGTTGGGACAATCTCAAAAAAAAGATTGGAAGATGGGGCAGGTAGATGGCATAGTGGATAGAGTATTGGCCCTGGAGTCAGGAGGACCTGAGTTCAAATCCAGCCTCAGACACTTGATACTTAATAGCTGTATGACCCTGGGCAAGTCATTCAACTTCAATTACCTCAAAAAAAAAGATTGGAAGGGTGAGAAAAATAGATGCACTAGGAGAAGGAGAGGAAGGAGAAAGAATGGGGGAAATTCTCTCATACAAATGAGGTATTCAGGGAAGAGTTTATACAATGTAGAGGATATTGGTGGGGAAAATGAATAATACTTGAACCTCACTCTCATCTGAATTGCTTCAAGGAGGAAATAATATACATATGTCTATTTGGGTACAGAAATTCATCTTACCTAGTAGGAAAGTAGAAGTAAAAGAAGTTAAGAAAAATGGCATATGGATAAGAGGGAGGGTAGATTAAGGGAGGCAGAGGTCAGAAACAAATCATATGCCTGAGGAGGAAATAAGGTAAAAAAGAGAAGGATAGATAGATAGATAAATAGATAGATAGATAGATAGATAGATAGATAGATAGATAGATAGATA
>NW_020950326.1:2592792-2608504 GCF_900497805.2 Vombatus ursinus | reverse complement strand
ATAGATAGATAGATAGATAGATAGATAGATAGATAGATAGATAGATAGACAGAATAAAATTCACTGTTATCAATGATAACTGTGATTGTGAATGGGATGAACTCATACATAAAAGAGAAGAGGAAAGCAGAATGGATTAGAAACCAGAATCTAACAGCATGTTTTTTTTTACAAGAAACATAATTGAAACAGAAAAATACACACAAAGTTAAAATATGGGGATGAAGTAGAATCAATAATTGCTTCATTTGAAGGGGAAAAAAGTCAAGGAAAGCAATTATGATGTCAGACAAAACAAAAGTATGTTTAATTAAAAGTGATAATTAGTAAAATTACATTTTGCTAATAGGTACCATAGACAATGAAGTAATTTATATACTGAACATATATGCACCAAATGGTAAAACATCCAAATTTTTGAAGGAAAAACTAAATAAGCTACAGTCAGAAAGAGACAGTAAAACTCTACTAAAGAGGAACTACAATTTATCCACTTTCAAACTTAAATGAGTCTAATTATAAAATAAACCAGAAAGAAATTGAGATAAATAGAATTTTAGAAAGTTAGATATGATTGCCCTATAGTTTAATGGTACCATGGAGTGTGCTTATTTCTACACTGTGTGCATCACTTTAATAAAAATTTACTATGTATTAGGCATAAAAAACTTACTAATGAATGCACAAAAGTAGAAATATTAAATTTATTTCCTGACTATAATGCAATAAAATGTTCATTAAATGGTTTTTGAACCATAGATTAAAAATTAATTGAAGTTAAATCATCTAATCCTAAAGGATGAGTGGGTCAAACAACAAATCATAGAAGCAATAAATAATTTCATTAAAGATAATGACCACAATGATACCACATACAAAAATTTGTGGGATTTAGCCAAAACAATATTTAAGTGAAAATTTATATCTCATCAATTACATCAATAAAGGTGACAAAGTGGAGATTAATGAATTGGGTATCCAATTAAAAAATTAGAAAGAAACAAAAATTAAAACCCCTTAATTAAGCATCAAAATAGAAATCCTGAAAATTAGAGGAGAAATTAATAAAAATTGAAAGTAAAAACCAAAACAAAATATTAAACTAATAAATGAAACTAGGGTATAATTTTATGAAGAAAACAATAAAATAACTAAACAGTTGGCTAATTTCATTTAAAAAAGGAAAGAAAAAAATTACCAGAATCAAAAATGAAAGAAGGCAAAATAATTTGCTAAGGAAGAAAATGACAAAGGTGGAAAATCTTAATATTTCTCTTAGGTTATTCACAAAAGATGTGCATACAAAAATGGAGTGTGGTATAAGGAGAATTGGCATCTCAGGAAACTCTTCCTTATCTGAAATGGGCAGAGGAGAACTGAAAACACACAAATACACACACACACACCTTCACAGTTGGTTTTGGCATATAAATACATTAAATAAAACAGTGAAATCATATGGTAGAAGAAAGTAAATGGTGGTTGAAAGGGGAGACTAGAGTTGGGGAAGAAAGTCACAATCAAAATAAATCTCAATATAAGGGAGTAGATTAAAAAAGGAGTAATTAAAAAGAAGATAAACTTTAAAAAAAACAGATATTAGGGTCTATGTTGGATGAAGAAATGGGAGGGAACACAGGAAAGGGATCAATTCTAGATTTGATAATGTTAAGCCCATTACTTTTTTCCTCTATCTTCTTTGTAAAAATAGGTGCAAGTGGTAAAGATAGGAAAAAGTACAAGAGGATATGATGGAGGGAAAAACAATAATTATAAGCAAAACTATGAAAAAGATGAACTCATCTATAAAATAGAGAAGAGCAAAATGGTTTAGAAAGCAGAAAGTACACAAGAAACACATCCAAAACATAAAGATTAATACAGAGTTCAAATAAGGTGTTGGAGCAGAATTTATTCCTCATTTGAACTAAAAAAAATAAGCCAAGGTGGCAATCATTATCTGAGAAATGGTACATATGGATATAAGAGATAAGTTTGGAAATTGGATTTTGCTTAGGTAATAAAATAATAGCAATACAGAATAGACATGCACTGAATGGCATAGTGGCTAAGTCTAAATGGAAAAGCTATTTGAATTCCATAGAGAAATAGACAGCAAAGCTATAGTGGTTGGGGAACTTCACCATACCCTTTCCATATCTGGAGAAATAATGCAAAAAGATAAACAGGAAGGAATTTAAGAATCTGAGTAGATTTTTTCAAAGTTAGATATGATGAATCTCTGGTGGTTTCTGAATAGGAGTTGAAAGCAGTATAATTATTTCTGAGCTTTGAGTGTGGTACCTTTGCAAACATATGCTATGTGGTACTGCATAAAATTCATAAACAAATGTAGAAAAGCAGAATTATTAAACATATCCTTCATTGATCATAATTTAATGAAGTTATAAATAATTGTTAGTGCTGCTGTTCACCCTTTGTTTTTGAAGAGAACCAATGATATCACAGGCAATGTCTTAACTTGCACATGAATTGGTTTTAAGTGAGGAAGAGTTGCACAGTCATCAGCTTTACTCTCTTTTCCAGTCATTATAATCCAGTGGCAAGACAAAAGTCAGGATGACTGGCAGTGGCCTGGGATGCAGCAGATGACCTTGATGTCTTCAATGTCTGGCCAAGTTCCAAGTGCTCCATAGTTCCATTATGCTTTAGCTGCTTTCGTGGTTTTTAGAACAAATTGTTTTCATCTGCCCATTTTGCCAGGGGAAGTCTTCACACTCTTGAGGTAGACATTCCTCTGACTGATGAATTTGAGGCCTGTTGCTTACCCTCAACCTGTTTCAGCCCATCTGCTAAGTTGATTTTCCCTGGGTGTGGCTACTATGCATGCTACAGCTTCTTGGAGCCATAGTTGAGAGTTAGGTGATAGGTGGACACTAAAGATGAATAAGCATTCCTGAAAAGGATTTGGCAAGCCCTTACACCAGAAGTGCTAGCTCTCATTGAATATCCCATACACCCCAATGAATGAATGATAAAAGATGGTTGAAGAAAAAAAAATAGAACTAAAATAGATACTGACAAAATCCACAAGAACATGTGGTCTAAAGAATAAATCATAGGAAAAAAGAGGTAATTTCATCAAAGGAAATGACAAGAATGAGAGAAATACTAACACTTTTGGAATTCAGCCAAAGCTGTCATTATCAGAAAATGTAGAACTCTAAACATTTTGTTCCACAAAATGAAATTCCTATTAGGCAATGTAATACCAAAACATCTCACCCAAAAGACTGAAACACAGTCTCTCAGAAATCCACACACCATGAGTGGACAGAAAAAAGATAACATGTGAATGGCATACATATAAAGAACATGAATGGTTGGAGCACAGGCTTTGAGTCATACACACATCAGGAATGTAAATGACCAAGAAACATTCATGCCTCCAATATTGCAGGATCATTGATGTCTTTCTGATGAAATCATCATGTTATTCTCTTTGAACTTGCTTTCTGCTAGATATCATGTCTTAGTTATGGTCTGTCTCTCTCTCAGGATTTTCTCTTCTTCAGTGGGTATATTGTTATGCTCTCTTCATGATCTCTACTTGGCAGTGTTCCCACTTAAAGGTTTCTGGACTTCATTTCTTCAAGACAACCTGCCAGTCATTGCAGCTCCACCCTACTAAGAAGTCATGAAAGGAAAACTTTCCCTCATAAGTGTAATCATAGCTGAACCACACTCAATGAACAAAAATCATCAAGATTGTCCTAGGCTATGATTGATTCTTTTCATAATTCCTATGTTTGAGATGGAGATGGGATTTTCTTTCCTCATACAACAATGCTTTCTTTAGGTTAGACATTCCCAAGATTTTCTCTAGCTTAACATGCAAATGAATTTTAGTAAGAATAAAAAAGTAATCAAAGAAGCTATTGCATTAAATTAAGAAAAAAGATTAAAAGAATATGGATGGACAAAGTGCAAGTAAAATCTCTATTTGCAGATGACATGATAATTTACCAAAAGAATCCTAGCTAAGTCATAAAGTGTTTATTGTGTGTTTGTTATGTGCCAGGCACTGTGCTAATACAAAGATTACTAAGGATGAAGTGAGAAACAAAGGGTTAAATAATTAGTAACTTTAATTAAGTCATATAATATAAAGTTAACTCACAAAAAAATCAGAATTTCTATATATTATATAGAAAAGCCCTGATAGTAGAAAAAAAGGAAATATGTGAATGAATGAATATAATATTTGGAATTTTACTAACCAAATGACAACATAAGACATAATAAAATAACAGGAATAAAAGTAAACAAATATTTGAAGATATATTCATAGTTTAGTTAGACCAAAACAATATAATGATGAACAACCTAAATTTTAATTTGTCCTTTTTCTAATTTTTTTAGATGTATGCCCGATTCATTGATCACCTCTTTCTCTATTTTATTCATGTAAGCATTTAGAGATATAAAACTTCCCCTAAAAGCTGCTTTTGCTGCATCCCATAAGTTTTGGTATGCTGTCTCATTGTTGTCATTCTCTTGAATGAAGTTATTGATTGTTTCTATGATTTGTTGTTTGACCCATTCATTTTTTAGGATTAGATTAGTTTCCAATTATTTTTAATCTATCTTTTGGTAACCCTTTATTACATATAATTTTTATTCCATCATGATCTGAAAAGGATGTATTTAATATTTCTGCCCTTCTGAATTGGATTGTTAGGTTTTATGTCCTAGTACATGGTCAATTTTTGTGTATGTGCCATGTGCCATCAAGAAAAAGTATATTCCTTTCTATTCCCATTCAATTGTTTCCAGAGGTCTACCATATCTAACTTTTCTAATATTCTCTTCAACTCCTTAACTTCTTTCTTATTTTTGGTTAGAATTATCTAGTTCAGAGAACAGGAGGTTAAGGTCCCCCACTAGTATAGTTTTGCTGTCTATTTCTTTTTGTAACTCCCTGAACTTTTCCTGTAGGAATCTGGATGCTATACCATTTGGTGCGTAAATGTTTAGCAATGATATTACTTCATTGTCTATTGTGCCTTTTAACATGATGTAGTTTCTTTCCTTATCTCATTTGAAAAGATCTAGTTTTGCTTTTTCTTTGTCTGAGATCAGAATTGCTAACCCTGCTTTTTTTTTCTTTTTTTACTTCAGCTGAAGCATAATATATTCTACTGGAGCCTTTTACCTTTACCCCGTGTGTGTCCTTCTGTTTCAAATGTGTTTCCTGTAAACAACATATTGTAGGATTATGTTTTTAATTCATTCTGCTGTCCACTTACATTTTATGGGAGAGTTCATCCCATTCACTTTCACAGTTATGACTACTATCTGTGTCTTTCTCTCCATCCTATTTCATGCCTGTTTATGCTTTTCTTTCTCCTTTCTCCCTTTCCCTCCTCACTAATGTTTTGCTTTTGACCACTGCCTCCTTCAGTCCTGCCTCCCTTCTATTAGCCCCCTCCCTTTTCTTCCCCTTTACTCTTACTACTTCTTACCTCTCTTCTCTCTCACCTCTTTTCTTTTTCCTTTTCCCTCCTACTGACTATAAGGCAAGTTAGATTTCTATACCTAACTGATTATGTTATTTCCTTCTTGAGCCAAATAGATGAGAGTAAGGTTCAAATAATGCTCATCTCCCTCCCTTCTTTCCCTCTGCTGTAATAGGTTTTTGTGCCTTTTCCTGTAGTAGTCTATCCTTGTCTGCCTCCTCCTTTCCTTTTCTCCCAGTACATTTCTTTAGTTAGATCAGATTAATCCACTTACTTAATCCATTTAAGCCACATGATTAGATTTTTTTTTGTCATTACATCAAAGTCAACTATACTCACCCCCTCTATGTATACCCCTTTTAAATGGTGTAATAACAATACAGTTCTCAAGAGTTACAAGTGTCATCTTCTCTTATAGGGATGTAAACAGTTTGCCCTCATTAATAACATGTCTGTTTGTTTGCTTGTTTTTTATGTCCCTTTACCTTTTTATGTCTCTCTTGAGTCTTGTATTTGAAGATCAAATTTTCTATTGAGCTTTGGTCTTTTTATCAGGAAAGTATGGAAGTCCCCTATTTCATTGAATGTCCATCTCCTCCCCTGAAGGATTATGCTCATTTTTGCTGGGTAGTTGATCCTTGGTTGTAATCCAACCTCCTTTGCCTTACAGAATATCATATTCCACACCCTACAATCTTTTAATATAGAAGCTGCAAGGTTCTGTGTAACCCTGACTGTGGTTCCATGATATTTAAATTGCTTCTTTCTGGCTGCTTGCAGCATTTTCTTTTTGACCTGGTAATTTTGGAATTTGGCTACTATATTCCTTGGCATTTTCAATTTGGGATCTCTTTCAGGAGGTGATCGGTAGATTCTTTCTATATCTATTTTACCCTCTGGTTCTAGGATCTCAGAGCAGTTTTCCTTGATGATTTCCTGAAAGATGATGTCCAGGCTCTTTTTTTCATTGTGATTCTCATGTACACCAATAGTTTTTAAATTGTCTCTCCTGAATCTATTTTCCAGATCAGTTGTTTTACCAGTGAGGTATTTTATGTTTTCATCTATTTTTTTTCATTCTTTTGTTTCTGTTTTACTGATTCTTGCTCTCTCATAGAGTCATTAGCTTCCATTTGCCCAATTCTCATTTTTAACAAATTGTTTTCTTCTATTAGATTTTGTACCTCCTTTCCCATTTGACCCATTTTATTTTTTAAGGAATTCTTCTCAGTAAGTTTTTGCGTCTCCTTTTCTGTTTGGCCAATTCTGCTTTTTAAGGAGTTGTTTTCTTCAGTTAATTTTTGGCCTTCCTTTTCCAAGCTATTGACTCTCTCTTGCATACCTGTCATTTTTTCCCCAGTTTTTCTTCTACCTCTCTTATTTGATTTTTAAAGTCCTTCTTGAGCTCTTCCAAGAAGGCTTTTTGGGTTTCAGATCAGTTCATATTCCCTTTTGAGATTCCACATGTGGGTTTGTTGACAATGTTGTCCTCTTCAGAATTTCTGCTTTGATCTTCACTGCTCCTATAATGAGAGTCTATAGTACATTTCTTTTTACTCATGGTGTTTGCTTATTTCCTGGCCTTTAAAAAAAGTTGAGCTCTCCTGCTGGGGAGCAAGGGGCACTGATCCAAACCTCTTGTGTTGGGAGCCTGGGGCCTGGTCACTGGCTTTGTGTGCTGGCATCTCAACTGGTGGCAGTTGGAGTCTGTAGGGTTCTGTCAGTTTATCTGGTATTGGGCTAGAATCAGCAACACTGGAACTCTACGGGTAGGATTGGGTAGTGTGGCCCCTGGAAGTTGCCTTTTCATCCTGGCCTTTCCTTCCTTTCACTTTCTTTAGCTCCTTTCAGTTGGATGTTTCACTGCTGTGGGATGTTTCTCCACCTAGGGCTTTCCCCCTTCAAGCCCTTCCCAGAGTTTTGCTGAGGCACTGAGAGACTTGGCTGCCATAGAATGCCTTGATATGTGGTGGTTTTCTGAGTCAGTTTCCACTGGTTCCCTGGCCTGTACTGAGGCACATGGGGGTCCTGGTGTTGGTGTTTGCCTGCTCCACCACCTGGGGTTCAGGATCTCCCCCTAGTATGTTGAGGTGGGGCTTTCTGCTAGCTTGCTGGGATGACTCCCATTCTGTACTGCTTCCCCTCCCCCAGGGCAAAAGGGGCCTTTTCAGTTAACCCCTTAAGCTACCTGGGCTACTGGACTGTTGTACCCCATCTTTCTGCTAGTTCAGCTGTTCCAGGGTTTTTCCTAGGGTGATATTTTCTGGGTTTTCTGAGGTTAATAAGGGTCAGTGAGAGTGACTTACTTCTTACTCTGCCATCTTGGCTCCCAGAACAGATACAACCTAAATTAACTTACCAAATTGATAACTATACCAAATCAAACTACCAAGGGGTATGTGTAAGTGTTTGTATATGCATATGTGCATGTGTGTTTTAATAAAGCTAGGCAAAATAATAACCTCCCCTCCCCCCCTCAAAAAAGATAAAGAAACTCAAGGAAAATGATGAAAATGGCAACAAAATAGCTTAGCATCACCAAATTTAAACTTCTATCACAAAGCTGTAATCATGACAACTATTGCATCCTAAACACACACACACACACACACACACACACAATGATCAGTTGAACAGAGGAGATAAACAAGACCCAAAAGCAATTGAACATGCTAATTTATTTTATAAGAAGCCCAAGAAAACTAACTCTTTAGGTAAGGACTTCTTATTTGACAAGAATCACTGGGAAAACTGGAAGGTAGGCTGGTAGAAATTAAAAGTTTGAATCAGCATCTTATCACATGCATTATAATAAGTAGAGAGTGGAAATATGAGCTAAATGTAAAAGATCACTTTGTTTTAAGAAGAAAATGTAAGGAGATCTCTTCACCAACTACGACTAGTAGGATATATATTTAACTTAACATGAATAAAGGCAATCATAAAATAAGAAATAAACATTTTGTTACTTGAAATTCAAAATTTTTTCCAAAAATAATATCAATGCAGCTTGAACTGAAAAAAAAAAACATTTCATTATGAAAATATACATAACAAATATCTCCAGTAAAGGTCTGATATTCAAGACAAATGGGGAATTGTTACATATACAAGAAGAAAAAGTTTGCAATAGAAGAACAGATAGAAGATATAAACAGGCAGTTTTCAAAAGACAAAATATAATCTATCACCAACAAAAGCAACAGCATTTATATAGGCCTTTAAGGTTTTTAAAGTGCTTTATAGATATTACTTAATTTTATTCTTACAATTCTCCTTGAAAGTAGCTGCTATTAATATTTCCATCTTACAAATAAGGAAAGTGAGGCTTAATGTGTTTAAGTGTCTTTCTCAAAGTCACATAACTGGTAAGTTATGTCTGAGGTTGGATTTGAACTCAGGTTTTCCTGACTCTAGGTTAAGTGTTCCATTCACTTAGCTGCCTAATAAGTGCAAAACAATTCTCCAATTTATTCATAGTAATTGAAAAGCAAAAGGAACCAAAGCTAACTTTTTAAATTCACATCTATTAGATTGGCAAAGATGTCAAAAGCTGAATATTTTGAACATTGGAGGAATTATGAAAATTCACACAAGCACCTATGTAAAGTTAGTAGTACTGTGAAGTGGCCTAATAATAAAAAAAAATAGAATTAAAATACTGGAAATTTCACTTGAACAGTATGTCCACTTTGGGTCATTAATAACAAGGCTATGCACATATCCTGAAAGAAGTCAAAGACAGAAATAAAGATCCTATAGACATAAAACATATTTACACCAGCAATTTTTACAATAAGGAAGAACAGGATGGAAAGTCATTACCCATCAACTGTGGAGTGGCTAAACATAATGTCTAAAATGAATGAATGTGCCATAAGAAGTGACAGATAGGAAAGATTTAAAGACACGAGAAAACATTTATGAACTGACCCAGAATGAAGGAGAACCAGATAAATAATTTATACAATGACAATATAAATATATAATAATGAAATTATAATAAATATATAACATGAATAAATTTAAATGGATAATGTAAAGGAAAATGACCTTGGAAGTCTTCCAAACACCAATTAATACTATGACCAACAATGATTTCAGAGCTCTTAAAATGAAGCATTTCTTCTACCTCTCATTGTAGAGATTGTGACCATATAAGGAGAATGAAACTTGTTTTCAGCCATGTTTTGTGTTGATTTGCTTTTTGTAACTTTAATTATTTGTTAAAAGGAAAGGTTCTATTGCTTGATGTTTGGAGAAACATACTAGGAAGTGTCAGCAATGTTAAAAAAAATAAAAGCACGAATAATACATCTACTGAGAAAAGGAGGGAAAGTCCTAAATTATTTTCAAAGTATACAAATGGAGGAAGGTCATTTCTTCCACCCACTTATCTTGTATTACTGCTTTTGTTATGTATATATTTCTTGAATAACTTCTGTGCTCTATTTCAGCCAGAGAAAACCTTGTTGTCTCCTATCAGGGCTATTTTTTTATTTGTTGTTTGTGCCTCAGGGTAGAAAAAGAATCTAAGAAGATGACATTAATAAGGTTAAAAGGAATATCTTACACTTGGATTCGATCAATTAATTTTCTAAGTTTAGCACTGTGATATGAGCAATATCCTGATGCCCCACTCATGTATGTCAGACTAGTTTTTTGTTTTTTTTTTTCCTGAAAGACTTAGACTGTTGATGTTTTCTCACAGCCTGAGTAAAAAGCAGCCTCAAAGAATTTCGGTAATGACCTCTCTGATTTTGCTGGTAGATCATGATAGATAACTCAGGCAAAGGTATGTCATTCAGTTGAAACTCAAGGTGTCTTCGATGCCCTCAATATTGGTGAAATTTACTTCTGCTATAGCTAACTATGCTTATTTAGTTGTTTTTGTTTTGTTCACTGTTGGATTACCTACTAGTGTCTTGTTTTGCTTCACTATCAAACCTGAACTCCTAGGTAATTGGCTAGCCCTGAATAAGCATTTAAAGAACCATTTCCTCTACATGGCAGCCTCTTAGAATAAACTCCTCCATATTGAAGGCACTTTGCCAATTTCACAGATATAAAAATATATAGCAGCTTTTCTGAAAAATAGTCTTGAGGTTTTAGTGGAATAACAACTTAATATGTTTCAGAAGTGTGGTAAACAAGACTAATATAAACCTAGGAGCATTAAGAGAATTTTAGTGTCTTTAAAACAGGGAAGTGGTAGTTTTGCTCTCTTCAATTCTGATGAGATAACATCTGCAATAGTGCCTTCAGTTCTAGTCACAGCAGCTTAGAAGGACATGGATAAGTTATAAAGCACTAGAACAGAATAACCAGGATAGTTAAGGCCAGTGGAATGCTGGTAAATGTTTAACAACCTTCTTTCCAAAACAAACAAACAAACAAACAAACAAACAAACAAAAAGTACTCTTGACTCACTTTTAATTTTAATCTGCATTGTTCAGAGATATAATTGTTATTCTAGATAATCAACTAGATGATCTGGACTACATTATTCTAGACTAGGGGTGGGGACCTTGTGGCCTCAAGGCCACATGTGGTCCACTAGGTCCTCAGGTGTAGCCCTTTGACTGAGTCCAAACTTCACAGAACAAATCATTTTAGCTTTTGTTTCGGATTTGTTCTGTGAAGTTTGGACTCAATCAAAAGGCCACACTTGAGGCCCTAGTGGGCCATATGTGGCTTCAAGGCTGCAGGTTCCCCACCCCTGTTCTAGACTATCAACAAAGCAACAAAGCAAGCACTGATGTGTAGTATTTGCTGATTTCTGAGACGTAAATTCTCACATTAAAAGAATTAAGTATAACAAGCCTATTTGAGCTGTGTCCAAGGCTCTCAAATTTATGCTATATCCTTGATGGAACTAGTGATGTTTAATCAGGTTTCACCATGATTTTAGAAAGAACACAATAGCTGTCTTTATATATGAGAGAGTTGTCGGGTTGAAAGGGGAGTAGATCAGTTTTGTGTGGCCCTAATGAGAAGAACTAGAAGCATCCTGCAGAAGTTGCAGATAAGGGAATTTAAATTTATTGTAAAACAAAACAAAATAAAATAAATAACAAATTCACTTCTTAACAATAAGATCTATCCCCAAAGCAGTATGAAGTCTTATTCAGGAATGGATTTTTCCCAATCAGGAAATCATCCATCACAGCCTGTATAATAAATGATTGTGTGTGTATTAGGGAGATTTCCTGTTCAAGTATGGTTTGAACTTGATCATCTCTGACAGTACTCTCAAGTCTGGGAATTTGTGATTCTTTGGAAAACATTCTTTACACTGTCATCAATAATTCCAAACATATTACACATAGTAGGCCTTTCATAAATTTAAGAATATTGCGTGTCCAAAAGAACATCACCTATTGAACTAAATAAAGATTATCTTTGAATAGGAGATAGATTCCTAAAATATGTCTCTTTCAAAGGAAATCTATTTACTGAATTGTACCTTGCTATGGATTGTGTCTTTTAACAAATTATCAGGTTCATGTAGAAGCTCATTCATCATTTGATTCATTTGTCCTCACCTCCAAATTCCCAATTTAATTTCTTTTTTCTAGTGTTGGATCTTCCAGCTCCCAATAAGTAAGTGCTTATAACCTGTACACCCATCTCTTACAGATGAGAATTACACGAAGTTTAACTGGGGTCCTGGGATCCCGAGCTAGCAATTTTTCAGTCTTAATTGTCCAAACAGCTCACATGTAATTGAGGCAAAAATGTGATTTTCTGTGAAATTCTTCTGACACATTTTTTATATAAATGAGACTATTATGTTGAGAAGGAGAGTGGGTGAGCACGAGTATCTTAAGAACCAATACATCCATCATTAAAGCACATTCAATAGCAATGTTTTGATTTCCTGAGCAATGCTAACCCACTTCTGTGATAAAAATACTAATGTTTTTAACATTTTGTACTTTTTTTCCAAAAAAAGAAGCTGAGATGATAGTTTTACATTCTCTTACTACTTAACTTTCACTCAGAATAATTATAACTCAAGAGATCTCCCAGCACATTGTTCAGACAGTCCTTAATCATACACATTATACTCTAGTAAAAAAGACTGCAATTTTTCTAAGGTCCAGAATTTTATATTTTTCTTATTATTAAATGTCAATGTAAGACTGAGATATAGCATAGTTTAAAATATATAGTTTTGTTAAAGTTTACTTGGTCATTATCCCATAGTAAATACCTTCTAAGAAGTAGTAAGTATCATTCAATAAGTTGTCAGTCAGTTATCCCTTCACTGAATATAAAACCTCTGTGGGAGAGAAGCAAATGGAATTCAATTGAGTTTAATTCAATAAATATTTATTGAAAACTAAAAATAAATAAATATTTATTGAGTACCTATTCCAAAATTAACATGGTACTTGAAATTATGTGATATAAAAGTAAATAAGATTTCTATATCAAAATAAATATATCAGATGGAATGGAAAGCAGATGTCTTAGAAATAAATATACAAAGCCAAGATTCTTTATAGCAAGAGAATCTCTTCCAAATAGGGTTCCATGGGGAGACAAAGTTGTGAAGGAAGAGGAAAGAAATAATCATGGTTTTTGCCTCTACAATTCACAAAAGTGAGCATTCCCAAAAAGTTTAAAATATAAAAGGTCTAAATGACAGTGCAATTGGTAGACAGCATTGGCCAGGGGCCAGAAGTGTTCTTATTGGATAATCTTGAGGAAAAGAAGGAAAATTTCTGGGCCCAAGAAGATTCTCTCTCCTTGTTTGCTCCTGTCCTTTCATCCACTCCATGATCCATTATCAAGTCATGATTTGTTTGGAGTTTCTATACCTTGCAACTGATTCAATAGCCATGTAAGTGACTAGAAGACATGTTTCTGAGGTCCCAAGCAAGGACAACATAATGAGTAAGGAAAATGGAGGTAAGATCATTCAATCATCTGGGTCCAGAATTCAAAGATCATAGGATTATACATTCAGAATAAGAAGGGACCATGGCAGTCATCTAGTTGAAATGTCTGATTTAAGAAATTAAGAAACAGGGGGCAGCTAGGTGGCATAGTTGATAAAGCACCAGCCCTGGATTCAGTAGGACCTGAGTTCAAATCTGGCCTCAGACACATAACACTTACTGGCTGTGTGACCCTGGGCAAATCACTTAACTCCTTTACCTATCCTTAAAAAAAAAGGAAAGAAAAGAAAAAGAAAGAAACATAAAAAAAGAAATTAAGAAACAGATACTCAGAGGAATAATTTATTGGCTTAATATTATGTAGATGGGAAGTGACAAGGATGGAAATTACATGCATTTCTTCTGGCCCACAATCCAGCATAATTTCCACTATACCACACTACCTATCTAACTGAATGATCACTGAATGGCCACTGACCCTCCAAGAGGATGGATATGAAATATCACTGGTGAGGGTGTTGCTAGGTCCCAAAGGGAATGCCTGATGGAGAGGACAGAGAAGGATTGTGGAGACCATGGTTCTGTTCCAATTCTGCCTCTTACTGACTGACATTGGATAAGTTACTTCACATATCTGTTTAAGTTGTCTCATCTGTAAAATGAAGAAGTTGATTAGATTAGCTCCAAGTTGCCCTTTAACACTAGTATTCTCTAAGTTTGGTTTTATGGCTGTAAGGGAATTCATAAATGTGAGAATAAAAACATGTAGATTATATGGGCCAGTACAAAACTACAACAATTGATAAATAAGTTTTATAGGAGGCTACTACAAATTTCCTGGTGAGATACAGGGCCGTTGTTTCTATAGAAATAGTATAAAACTGATACCAAAGTGAGATATAGTAGGGATTTGAAATATCTACTGAGGCATCTTCTAAAAATCTCCTTCTCCTAACACTTATACCCCTGTATGTGCTGGAGCCAGCTTGAATTGGCTAACAAGAGTCAATCATTAAATTTTCAATATTGTAATTCACACTATGAAAATCAGTAAACACTACAATCAAAGGGTCATTTATTATTTTGTTGATTTCTAGAAAGTGCTGAGAAATGTTAGTAATGTAGATTAGACTTAAAAACATATACTGTGAGAAGCAGAGACAAAATTAAATAGGAGTAGGAGAGCAGTATAATGAGCTCCGCTCATTCCCTGTCTAAAACAAAGGTAAACCAAGCAGATCTAGAAAACGTACCAAACTAAGTCTTAATGTGGAACTCTAAGAAAATATAATAGTGTGTCATTTTTCTAGGCTAGGCTACTACAGGGAAATAGAAAGAAAGGTCTATGGATGCAAGGAATGTGGCCTGCCCAAGATCATACCACACAGAACAGTCTAGGGCAAAGAGAAGCTTATACCAGGACAAGAGGAGGTGCCAGAAACACACCTAGGAACTTCATCGTGAACAAATGCCAAATGCCAGCTTTTTCATCCACTACCCAGGCCTGAGTCGCATATCCAGGGTGGACTGAGATGAGTCCAGAGTAGTCTTTTGTTTCTTAGACTAAAACCCAGGTCAGGAACTTGCAGATCTCAGATAAGGATGGGTAGAGGCAGCAATCATATGTTTCCCTGTATCAGACCACTTTGGAAGTGCTGATAACTTTCAGGTCCCCCGTCCAAATTCTCTCTTGGATCCTGAAGTAACACAACACTTAATACCAAGAAACATTGGTTGGATCAACCCAAATCTCCATTCCAAAAGAGCACGAAGCTTGGTCCTAATATCAAGTCAGAAGTCAGAAAGAAGACTGTAAGCATGAGTAAACAAGACAAAGGCAAATCCAAGATAAATCACTTTGATGGTGACAGGAACACATCAAGCAGCAAAATGTCAAAGAAAAACAGTGTGGAAAAAAATTTAACTAGAATTCTGGAAAAATATGAAATAAGAGTTTAAGAAGTATTAATTTTTATATTTCTTAAATAAGACTATTAAAGGAAAAATGAAAAATAAATGAGAGATATGGAAGGAAGATTTAGAAAGGGAAGTAACAGCTTGACACAAGAGGTACAAAACCTTGCCCAAGCAAAAAAAAATCCCTAAAAAGTAGATTGGACCAAAAAGAAGCCAATGACTCCATGAAATAATTAGAAATGTTAAAAATAAAGTCCAGAGAGTTAAAAATGGAAAATCAAAAAATATATTAACACACACATACATACATATATGTATGTGTATATACATATATTGATCTGTCCATCTATCCATCCATATCTATATCTATATCTATATCTATATCTATATCTATATCTATATCTATA
>NW_020950326.1:2537145-2592782 GCF_900497805.2 Vombatus ursinus | reverse complement strand
ATGACTTCAAACATGATTTTGGATATCACTAGTGATAATACATGCTACTCAACTTTTTATAGAGAGGTAAAGGACTCAAGGGATAGGTATCTATAGCTACAGAGCTATAGATAAATAGATATAGCTATATATAGATATAGACATGGATAGATTGATATATAGGTATACACACATATATGCATCTATTTATACACACACAGAGATACAGCTAGAGCTGGGGTGTAGGGTGTGTTCAAGGAAAACTAATACCTCTAGTTTGAGAGCTGCTGAGCCCTTTTCAAGGCTGCTTTTCACCTTTGGTGTCTACCTGATTCACCCCATTCTCACTTGTGGCTCCACTTGTAGCATGCACAGTGGTCACACTCTGGTAAATTGTTTCAGTAGATGGATTAAACCAGATTTATAGGAGCCAAAAAGTCTCAAACCCACCAGTGAGTTCCGATGGTGTCTATTTCAAGCATGTGAAGAATTCCTCTGGTGGAATAGTTGTTTGAGAACAATTTGTTCCAATGGCCAGGAAGGAAACTGAAGCAGGGGCTGTGGAGCACATAGAGCTTGGTTAGACATCAAAGATACCAACATCATTTATTGCATCTTGAGCCATTACCAGTAGTTTTGACTCCATCCTGCCCCTGGACTGTGATGACTCTGGAGGAGAGAGTGAGGTAGATGACATCATGACACTATGCCTAACTTAAATCCAATTTATGCATGAATCTAAAGACATCACCCATACCATCTTACCATTTTTACCCATCTCAAAGTCCTGTAGCTATGGGCAAGTGACAAAGCAGCAGTGCAGATACACTAGGAGCTGTTGTCAAAACCCTGCATACAGATGGCCCAGTCTATATGGTCATCTTCTCACTGGAAGCAGCAATGGGATTCAACAATCCTCTGGGTGTCTGAGAAGCCATTTAAGGACTGCATTGCTCACTTCCTGATGTAAGAAAGAAGACTAGAAAAGGGTGCCCCCAAAATTGTCTGCTTACCTAACCCTTGCCTGTTTACCATTGCAGTTGGGGATCCCACCCTGCAGTTGAAACACACACACACACACACACACACACACAAACACACAAAACTTCTGCAAAGATGACTAACCTCACCATCAGTACTTGAAACATGTGCACACTTACAAACAACACAAAATCAAGCACACCAGAAAGACAAACAGTTCTCCTTTTGAGAGAACTCAGCAGGTATCACTTCCAAATAACAGCCCTGAGGAATCAAGGTTGGCAAATGAAGGCCAGCTTACTGAAATATGAGCTGGATACATATTTTTTCTGGAGTAGCCACAGTGAAGGGGAGCATGAAGCCAGTACAGGTTTTGCAATCAAAACTAATCTAGTCAACAAGCTTGTATGCCTATCAAAAGGAGTGAATGACAGACTAATGACAATGCCATTGCCACTTGCAGGAAAATGCCATACCACCATGATCAGTGCCTATGCTCCCCCTATGATGAATTTTGATGAGGTCAAAGAAAAATTTTATGAAGACCTAGAGCCTCATTATCAATGTGCCAAAAGAGGACAAGCTTATAATTCTAGGTGACTTTAATGCTAAAGTAGGCTCAAATTACCACACATGGCCGGGAGTCCTTAGGAAGATTGAAGTTGGAAACAGCAACAGCAACGTTCACTTACTACTGAAGACGTGCATCTCATGACCTTCCTATCACCAACACCATCTTCCATTTACCTGAATGCAATAAAATTTCATGGATATACCCTTTGCAGCAAATATTGGCATTTAATAGACTATGCCATTGTAAGAAGAAGAGACAGAGAGGATGTAAGGGTGACAAAGGCAATGTGTGGTCCAGAGTGATGGACCAATCATAGGCTTATCCTCTTCGAGATAAATATTCACATTCAAGAAAAGCTGTGGTCCCAAGGCAAAATGACCACTAGAAGACTTAATGTCAACAGATTATCATGCTTCTCGGAACAGGTACAGTTTGTTGCTAACTTGGTTGGCAACAGTGGAACAGAAAAGGAGTGGGCAGCTTTCAGAGATTTGGTATACAGCACTGCATTTGCTCATCTGGGTCAGACCATTTGCAAGAAAATAATAGGGAAATTCAGAAGTTGCTAAATGAAAAACTAGAACTCCACAGGGTACCAGCAGGATAATTCATCCATCTCTAAGAAGGCAGCATCTAATTTCATTAAAAGTAAAGTACAAGCAAAGCTTAGAGAGCTGTAGGATTCTTGGCTCAGTAAGAAGGCAAATGAAATTCAGTTTTATACTGACAGTAAAAATCCAAAGTGCTTTTATGATGCTCTGAAGACTATTTATGGACAAAAGATCAATGGTGCATCTCAACTACTCAGTGCTGATGGAGCTACATTGATTAGTGATAAGGCCATGATCCTGGAGAGATAACACTTCCATAGGATTCTCAATAGACTGTCATTAATCAATTCTGAAGCCATTTACTATTTGCCTCAGGTTAAAGTTAATCCCTCTCTAGACAAATTCCCAACTGAAGAAGAGGTTTTGAATGCCATTAGGCCCCTATCCTGTGGCAATAAACCTATTGTTGATTCTATTCTAGCTGAGATTTACAAAGTAGGACAAAATGTGTAAAAAGACAAAAAATCTTTGAAATAATTAGGAATTCTGATCCGTATAAAGACAAATCATGATTTCAAACATGATTTTGTATATGATAAATCCATCTGAATAAGATAACACAGGTGATAATACATATTACTCACCTCATAGAGAGGTAAAGGACTCATGGTACAGAATAAGCCTTTTATCGTTTTGTTTTTTAGACATGATTATATGTAGATTTAAAAAAAATGATTATACAAGTTTATAATAGTGTCCTCCCCCTCCAATTTCAATTGACTGGAGTGGAAGAGGATATAATAGAATTTTGCTGATTGAAAAAAGTACAATAATTTTAAATAAATAAGTAACTTGTTTAAAAGTATGTTGTAAGTACAACCCCCTCCCACAATAGAGAACTGGTTGATAAACTTTTACTAGTACATTACAGTTTATACCTGACATGCCTTGCTTAAATTTTCATTTCTAAAAAGGTAGAGAGGAAGGGTCTAGACTTAATTTTGGTTAATAATAAGAGCTGGTTGTTGGAGTGGAAGTGACTAAAACAGAGGAAGAAAGTGACCATATTATAGTGGAGGTTATCATATCCAAAAGTAGAAACATGGCATAGTCAAAATTGTAACCAAGAATCTAGGAATCAGAGGTAAGGAAGTTTGGAGAAAACAATAGATCCTTAGAGAATCTGTTTCTAACCAGATGTTCAGTCACTTTATCATCCCTGGGTGCTGAGCTGCTCTCCTCTGCTACTGCTACCACTGTTACAGCCCACTGTCATTTCTACCTGCTGTGTGCTATCTTCCTGACCAGCTCCCACTTCAGTGTCCATAGACCTCTCTGATTACCTTCCTAAGGTGTCCAGGGTTGGAAAAAATTGCTCATTGTGACTTTCTCTGGCTTTCCAAATCAGAATTTGATTTAGTGTGCTTTCTAGGTCATTGTAAAGGAGACTGTGGGGGATTTTAAAGCAAAAATAAATGCTACCTCTTGCTTAGCCGTCTTGACTAAGCCTTCACTAGAGAATAAGAAAGTAAAAACAATTCAAGTAAGAGAGGAGACTTTAAAATAATCCTACCAATAAAGAAACAAAATTGTGACATATAACTAATCTATATTAGAAAGAAAATGGGGAGATACCAAACAAACTAATGTGTTTACAATAGATTCTCTCTGATAAATTTAAGGGGCATGACTACTTCATACATTTGAAGGCTTGTCATATTATACATATTATGTGCATCTCCAGAGGACAGATCTAGGAAAAAATAGTTGGTAATTTTAGGGAAGAATGTTTTGGCTTAATAAAAGATAAAATATTCTAAGAACAGGATGGATTGTCTTGTGAAGTAATTAGTACCCTGCCATTGGAAATGTCCTAATAATCACTACATGACCATCTTCCAGGGAAATTTTAAAGGATATTTTTATGCATTAGGTAGAAGGTTGAACCATGTGAATTTTCATCTCTTTCAATTCTGACTGATTTTAATACTACCTGAATAAAGTGATAAAATTGAATGAATAAATGAATTGAATGAATAATTTAATGAAAAAATAATTTATTAAACACCTATTCCATGTTAAGCATTAGATTAAGTACTAAAGATTAAAAAAAAAAGAGAGACAGTACCTGCTTTCAAGAAGCTCACACTCTAAATCTTCCATCGCATTAAAGTGGGGGGGGGATAATTGAAGAAAGGGACAAGGCAAAAGGAAGATGATGCCACAATGAAAGTGTGGGCAAAAAATTCATAGAAATCACAGGAGGAAAAAGTTATAATTTTCAAAGCAAGATTCGGAGAGGTCTCAAAGCAAAGAACTACTCAGGTATCCAGGGAGAGGAATTTACCTTACTAAATAACACAAATCAGGTTCCCTGTATTCAAAGAGACACTTCTGGCCCTGAGGAGGTATTTTGATAGGAATAAGAAGTACAAGAAGCTAAATCCTTTCCAGAATTTTCAGAAATGGAAAAATAACAGTTGGACAGACATTCCTACTGTCTTCAAAGCCCTTATCCTCAGGCTCCCACTTAATTTTCTGAGCTATTTCATGCTTCCACTGGGAGCCAAACAATTAGTAACATGGGCATCAGGCCCAGAGAGGTCACCATGTTTATGTTGCATCCCAGGAAGAGAATCCTCAGAAGCATTGATTCCTGAGGCCTATGTGTCACACAATTTTCAAGGGGGAATATGGAAGGCAGAGAAAGTAAATAAATCTACAGGCAAATAATTCTCTAATAATAGTCAGTGATTTTCTCAACTTGAAAGCAAAATCAGTGAAGAAATGGTCACATTTTCTATTCAAGTTGGGTTTCAGCTTTTCAGTGTTTAGTCTTTAGGTAGCTAGTTTAGTTGTAATGCTTAAAGTATCTTTTTTGGAGAATAAGAAAGTGAGAGTCACTGCTCAGCAGCTTTGTAGAGATCTAATTTCTTTATTAGTCAACCATGCATGTTTTAGAGATTGGAAGCAATGAAAAATCAGGTAAGGGAGAAATAAATGAAATTCAGTAGAATGAGAAGATATGTACCTACTTATACGAAATATCACTTCTTCCAATGTAATGAATCTCTAAAGTCACTTGTCACTTTTTCCCCAGTTTATTATGAATTAGTCATTCAACAAACATTTAGTAAGTGTTTGTGATGTTCCAGGCACTGGGCTAAGCAATAAGGAAAGAAAGGAAATCATAGTTCCTGCTCCCAAAGAAATTACATTCTCTAGAAGAAAGACTATCCCTAAATTACTAGGTATAAAAAGCTATATGCAGAACAAATAGGAGACAATCTGAGAGGAAAAGACAATAGGAATTAGGGGAATATGAAAGGGATATTGAGGATGGTGAGATGTGATTTGAATCTTGAAAGAACCCAAATAGAAAGATTAGGGGGTAGAGTGTTCCAGGTACAAAAGAACTGCCATTGCAAAGGTATGGAGATGGGAGGTGGGATATTGTGTTTAAGGAATTGTTAATAGGTCAGTCTATAGACTATAGAATATTTGGAAGGAATTGTAATAAGCCTAGAAAGGTCGCAAGGCGGCTGCTAGGTTATGATGAGCTTTAAATTTCAAAGAGAAGAGTTTGATCCTGTTTATCCTGGAGGTGATAGGGAGCTACCAGAGTTTGCTTTTGGAAGGTGAAGGTAAAAAGCATTTATATAGTGCCTGCTATGCGCTAAGTGCTGTACAAATATAATCTCATTTGATCATTACAACAACCCTGTGAGTTAGGTTCTGTTGTTATCCTCATTGTATAGTTGTGGTAAATAGTGGCTACATGACTCGTGCAAGGGACACATAGCTCATAAGTGTCTGAGACCAGATTTGAACCCTGGCTCAGTGCTCTTTCTACTGCACCATATAGCTGTCTAATAGCAGATGAAATAATCAATCTATACTTTAGAAAAAACACCTTGGAAACCGAATGGTATATGGAAAGATTAATGATTCACTTAAGGGAGGGAAACCAGTCAGAAGGCTATTGCGGTAATCTAAGCAAGAGGCAATGAATACATGAATCAGATTTGTAGCTGTTTGTATGGAGAGAGGGTAAGATGTTGTGAAAGTAGAAATGACAAGATTTGGCAACAGATTATATAAGTGGTTTATATGAGTAAGAGTGAGGACATAAGCATGACACTGTGTTTATCAGCCTGAGTGACTAGGGGGAAGATGGTGTCCATGACAGTAATAAGAATTAGGAAAGAAGGGAGAGTTTCAGAGGAGACATGAATTCTCTTTTCAACTTGTGGAGTTTAAAGTTGGTTATGGGACATATAGCATAAAAAGCCTAAAAAACAACAGCTCTGGATAAACATAGATCTAGGAATTACCTGAATAGAGATAATAAGCAAACTTATTGTTGTTGATCAACAAATAGGACAATACAGAGCAAAAAGAAAAGGCAGTTCCTACATAACATAAAAGGAGTATTGTTTTCTGATTTGATTTAGAATAAATAGAAATTAAATGCATACATCATTGTCAGATAAATTTCATTGCATAGTGACATCCTATTCTTAATGTTCATAGTAGACTCCCAAACAGGCCTCTCTATTTGCTACCATACAGGTTATAATACTTTTGATACCACAATTATGATTATGATACCATAATAGATGGGGACTTTTCATTCACAAAATCATAGAATCACGGATGTGTAGGGCTCAGAGAATCATGGATTTCAAACTGGAAGGGACATCAGAAGTCATCTAGTATAATCTCAGTTTGCGTATCAACAATTAATGCTCAGTGACTTTTCCTAGGTCATTAAAGTAGTATGTAGCATAACAAAGATTTGAACCCAGATCCTTAGAATACAAATCTAGCACCCTTTCTGGAATATGCTTCCTGGGAGGTAACTTAAAGGTTATCTGGTTCTGTGTCAAATAGAAACAGTGGCCACTGCACAATTCTTAAAGATCCCTATGGGCTGCATATTGACTTCAAAAACCTTACATGCTTATATATTTATTTTATTAATATGTTAACTTATTAAATTCAGTAGGTACTACATTTTAATCTGACTTGGGCTGTGTTTGGGAATGCTGTGGACTGCATGTGACCTAGAACATATGTTTGACACCTCTGGTCTAGGCCAACTTGCCTCCAATTGCAAGAATTTCTTTCATAACCTAGCTGATAGATGATGCAGCATCATGTGCTTTCTATACCCCTAGGTATTACAGCAAACCATGGGTTTTGGATCACTGACTCTTTAACAGTTTTGTTTTGTTTTTTTTTTTACTGTCTACTAGGTTGCAAGTTCCTTAAGAGTAGGACCTAGATTTTTTAAAAAAATTATATCTCAGGAGTTTTGCACTTAGTAAATGTTTCAGCTGAATTTTAATTTGCTTGCAACCTTTTTTCCCCAAGTCCTTCACTTGATTCATCTAGTTCTCTGTGGAAAGCAGATGCAATAAGATTCAAACTTCTTCTCATCTGCTCCCTTACTACTTTGGAAATGACCATGCAATCTTTCTTTAGGCCTTTAAAAATACGTTTAATATTAATTCTTAAGAGGAACATACTTTAATATTCCAATGGACCTAAAATCTCATCTTTAAAGTATTCATTTTTTTGTAAGGCAATGGGGTTAAGTGATTTGCCCAGGGTCACACAGCTAGTGAGTATTATATGTCTGAGGCTAGATTTGAACTCAGGTCCTCCTGACTCCAGGGTGGGTGCTCTATCCACTGCTCCATCTAGCTGTCCCATAAAGTATTCCTTTTAACCATAAAGATTGTTCCTCCATTCCTGCCCATCCTATGCTACTCATATCCATGTTCTTCCCTAAGTTCACCAAAGGAGATCCACCTAATATGCTGAAGGGGTTTCTCACTGTTGTGTGACTAGGGACAAATCACTTAAATCCCCTTTGCCTCCATTTCCTCATTTATAAAATGAGTAAGTTTGACACAATAGTTCATAAAATTCTTTGCATATCTATTTCTCTAATCCTACAAACCTATGTGCCTTAATACTGTGAGGATGCTAATGGAATAGATAAATGATCTGTCAGTTACCTATCACTTTTTCTACATGATTAACTTGTCTTCTTTTTCCAACATACATTTTGAATGACATTAGGACACTAATGCGCTGTTGGTGGAGTTGTGAGTTGATCCAACCATTTTGGAAAACAATTTGGACCTATGCACAAAGGGCTATGAAACCATAAATGCCCTTTGACCCAACAACTCTACTACCAGGTCTGTATTTCAAACATAAAGGAAAAAGACCTATATGTACAAAAATAATTATAGCAGCTCTTTTTGTGGTGGTAAAGAATTGGAAATTGAGGGGATGCTCATCAATTAGGGGATGGCTGAAGAAGTTGAGGTATATTATTGTGATGGAATACTATTGTGATATTAGAATTGATGAACAGAATGCTTTCAAAAAATTTGGTGATACTTACATGAATTGATAAAAAGTGAAGTAAGCAGAACCAGGAGAATATTGTACACAATATCAGCAATATTGTACAATGATCAAGTGTGAATTACTTAGCTATTCCTAGCAATACAAAGATCCAAGACAATTCTGAAGGACCTATGATGAAAAATGCCATATACCTCCAGAGGAATAACTGATGGAATCTGAATGTAGATCAAAGCATATTGTTCTTTAACTTTACTTTTCTTTTTTTTTTCTGTGTTTTCTTTCACAATATGACTAATATGGAAATTGTTTTATATGACTGTACATGTACAACCTTTATCAAATTGCTTGCCTTTTCATTTCATGCAGCAGCTACCTTATCACATGATCATTAGGAAGGATGGTCAAGAAGCAGGACCAATGGTCTGGGGATGTTTCCACTCCCAGGTTCCTGTACCTAAATGCCTATTGGTGGTAGCTCATCAGCAATTATTGCTAGTGGTGATAAGGAATGTGTATCCCTTTTCCAAGATTGTTGTACTCAGTGATGGCTTTGTGGCCCGAGTTTTAGGTAGGTGTCACAGTTTGGGGAATACTGCTATTTCAAGACTCTTCTTTCAGGGTCCTGATCTCTCTTCATGTTTGTCTGAGATGAGATGGTGGTCAAGGTGTTGGTACTGCTAGTATGATCTATCTGGCACATGTTGGCTCATTTCTCTCTTTCAAGCCTTGCCATTTCAGCTAGCCCGATTTTCCTTCCCACAAGTGTCAGAACCAGGATTCATATCCTACTGTGCCTTCTGTAGAGAGTTTTGTCTTACTATTCATATAAGAAATACCAAGTGGATGAGGAATGCCTATAATTTGGACAATGATGTGCAACTGAATGGACAACCAGTAAAATAAATCTATTATTTAGAAGCAAATGGTGGTGCAGTGGATACAGTGTTGTTCATGTGGTTAGGAAATCCTAAGTTCAAATCCAGCCTCAGACACTTACTAGTTGTGTGATTCTGGGCAAGTCACTTTACCCCAGTTTGATGCAGTTTCCTCAACTGAAAAATGAGAATAATAGTCCCTATCTTGCATGATTATTGTAAGGATCAAATGAGATAATATTTATAACACAAAAAAATGATTAGCACCATACCTGGCACATAGTTGGTGTTATGTAAATATTCATTCCTTTACCCTTCCATTCTCTTTCCCTAGTTATAACCTCTCAATGAACTATGCAACTCTTTAAGACTCTGAGCTGCAACGAATTTGCTGAATTGCTTTGGTAGAAGGAGTTTCTTCACTAGGGGTTCCTTTTACCAGTAAAGTTACAGATCCCATTGACATCCCTACATATGTATCACTATTTTGCTGTGTGTATTGTCTTTGTGTATGAAGAGTCACAGAGAGACAAAGAATGAGAATCAGGATGCATTTTGTGAGAACTTACTATATGCAAGGCAAGCTCTAAGGATATGAAAAAAGGTAAAAAACATAGTCTCTTGCACGAAGGAGTCATAGTCTTCTAATGGAGACAACATGCAAACAACTATGCACATTCAAGAGATACAAAGGTGAAATGGCAGGTAATCTCAATGGGAAGTTTCTATTAGCAGAGATATCTGGGAAAGCCCCCTTTAAGAATTCAGTGGGATTTGAATTTAGTCTTAAAGGACACCAGGGAAGCCAGCATGCAGAAATGAGGAGGGTGAGCTTTGCAAGCATGAGGTACAGCCAGTGAAAAGATAATGTCAGGAAATGGAGTGTTATGTATGAAGGATAGAAAAAAAGGTATGTTTGTCAGATCATAAAGTAGTAGGAGTAAACTATAAGAATGGGCAGTTTGGGATGGACTTTAAATGTCAGGCAAAACATTTTATATTTGATACTAGACATAATAGGGAGCAATTTAGATTTATTGATTAGGGGGTGTGGTTGTCATTGTCAGCTTTTCACTTCAGGAAAATCACTATGCAGTTGAAAGAAGGCAGGATTAGAAAATGGAAAGAGTTGAAGTAGGGAAGCTAACTAGAAGGCTATTGCAATATTCCAGGCTTAAGGAGACAAGGGCCAAGAGTAGGGTGGTAGCTGTGAATGGATACAAGGGTGCATAAATGAGAGATATTTTCAAAGTAGAAAAGACAAGACTTGATAGAGAATTGAATATGTGTAATTCACGAGACTAAGGAGTTGAGGATGACACTGAGGTTTCAAGTCTACAGGACTGGGAAGATGTTGGTTCTCTTAAGGGTAATAAAGAAGTTCAAAAGAGGGCAGGGTGTTTGGAGAAAGATAATGAAATCTATTTTGGATTTTTTAAGTTGTAAAAGACTGCAAAATATCCAATCTGAGATGTTCATGAGGGAGCTGGTAATGTGAGACTGGCATTCAGGAGAGAGGGGAGTCAGACAGCAGGAGATTGGGGCACAAGGCCAGACACTCTACTCTCTTTAGAGAAGAGGCATTATGCTAGAATTATATTTATCTACCCTCATTAAATATTGCTCTTATTGGAGAAATATTTTTAGGTTCAAGCCATACACCTGGTTGCTATCCCCTAACAGGGAAAAAGGGTGCCCAAAATTGTATCCAAAACTCTCTCTTTCCACCAATTGCCAGTTACACATAATGAATAGCAAGTAAATCCATTGATCCAAGTGGGTAGCAAATCAAACTCAGAGAAGTCACATAGATAAGGATTTACAAGACAATACACAGACTGAATGAGCTCTCTCTGAGGGAAGAGTCTTGAATCTCACCCATGAGAAAATTCCCTAAAGTCTTCAGTGTTGTAAGCTGGGAAGAGGGATATGATCAAAAATAAGTTTGAACAAGACATAGTCCTTGCTTTCCTATAAATTATAATCCATTGGGATGTTATGCAAATTATACAAATAATTATAATACAAAGTATTTCATGGTAAATGTATCAGGGAGGCAAAATATTAAGGAAAACTACACTTTTAAAAGTAGGATCATAGATATAGAAGGAAATTTAGAGGCCCTTATCTTCTATGTGTCTTTCTCTCCTTCTAGGAATCTAACCCTGAAGAGAGTCTAGAACTGTGTGTGTCCTCTCTTGAAACTGGAAGAAGACCTAGGATATCTCTTTTTTTTTTTTTTTTTTGGCTAGGCAATGGGGTTAAGTGACTTGCCCAAGGTCACCCAGCTAGTAAGTGTTACGTGTCTGAGACCGGATTTGAACTCAGGTCCTCCTGAATCCATAGCTGGTGCTCTATCCGTTGCACCATTTAGCTGCCCCAGATATCTCTTTTCTAAAGAAGGAAGGAATGAAGAAAACCACCTCCTGTCCCACATTTTCACCAACTCTATATCTCAATAGGCACAAATCATAGAATAATTGTTCTTTCCACTAATGAAAATAATTTTATGCAAATGTCAGATTTGAGCCCAGGACTACATTACTAGACATATATGCATACAACATAATATAACATAAACACATAGATATGCACAGAACCCAACACAACAAGCACATATACATATAATACATGTGTATGTATATATATAATGCATATGTAATACACACTGTGTGTATATGTATACACATACACACTATGTTTGTGTATATATACACACATACATACATACATCACTGCTATTGGACTATTGGATGAAGATATGAATGCATACTTGAGTGAAAGGAAGAAAATGGCTGGATCCCTTTATGGGAAATTGCTAAGTTCTCATCGTATTGTTTTTGAGAAATTGCTTCTATATAGGACAAAGAAACATTTTTACACAACAAATATATTTATTAACTTCATATAAGTTTTCCCTTTTGCCTTTCCTTCCCACCCCCCAAGACCCCTTGTATCTAAACACTGAATATAACCTCTAGGCATCTACATATACCCATCACATTTTTAACTGTTTGTCCTTGCAATAGAATGTCTGCTCCAGATTGATCATAGGACATCTTGCTTTAGCCATGAGGTGATCAAATCTCCAGATTCAAAATAAAAATCATGCCTAGATGTTGGACAAACCTTTTCCACTGGACCAGACAAACTAATACAATTTTAAAGTTGCTTTTCTGTGGTTGTGGTGGTCAATTTTTCAGTTGAGAAGGAAAATACCCCCATTCCACTCTTGACCTCAAATAGCACTTCATCATTAGCACCATCATTATGTATAATTTGTATGCATATGTATCAATAACATCCACACATCAATATGTATGTAAACATTACACCCAATCTTTGTTCTGTAAGCATTCTCAAAGACATGCTTATTCATTTACAAAGGCTGTCCAAACACATTTTACTATACAAATAACATGACAAAAATATTTCTAAGTTAAAGACAGTTCTAGTTACAATATTATCTTTTATCCTATGTATTCATCAATGGGAATAATTAACATATTATCTTTCCCCTTTCACCCCAATATATGAAGAAATTAAATACTGTGCCTTTAAAAGAAAATATGTTCTGGAATGAAGGCTGAATCTTGGAAGAATGATGCTTTTAAAAAAATATTTCCATGAAACCTTATGAAAGTGATTTCCCCTCCTCTCCCCGCTCCAGAGATGGTATAGAATATCTCTTTTTAAATGATCTGCTTATAACAAAGTTATGTTGTGAACCCCTTTGGCAGTTTCACGAAGCCTATGGACCCTAAGTTCAAATGAAAGAAATGCTAAATTTCAGTTAGAGAATCGTGAAAATATTGCTGTTATTTTATTTTTTTTACTCCCAAGTTTATTGACCCTTGAAATCTATCCATTGACCTCTTGGAAGTCTGTGGATCCCAGTTTAAAGATTCCTGGCTTATAGCAAAGTTACCAAAAATGAATTGGTTTTAATGGCAAGTGATGAACTTTTTACAAAAATATATACTAATTATGGCCAAGTTAAGAAATCTTAACTTTAAAATTCTAACAACTCTAATCTAATTTGTACTGTGACCTGTGAATTACCAAACTTGGAAATGATTGCTTCTCAAAAGATTTACCACTCCCCAAAAGTGTAAGAAGTACAAGCTGTTTTTTTGCTGTATTGTCATCTTCTACATAAATCTAAGTCACAGAATTTCTCTAAAACAAATGTATTCCTATAAACAGCTTGAGGAAGCAAGAGAGAGCAGAGAGCCTCATCTCACCATCTCCCACCAGAGTGGAAAAGGGAGCAGACTTGAACTTTCAACTTGATTGGACCAAAGGTCAAGTTTACAAGAAAAATTTTAAAGCACATGAAATGGATAGAGGTGGAGGCAGGGAATGTGTATTTTACCAGGTGGTTAATGAAACTAAATATATAATCAGAACCACAATAACTCTGAGGGCATAAATTTCTTTTACAGAACAGATACATAGAGAGAGGAATAAAAATATATGTTTTCTCTTTTTATAATGGAAACACTGTTATTCACCCTAAGTTCTCCTTTAACCCAATTTCCCAAATAGCATCAACTTTTGGAAAAGGAGAATCTATTTCTGGATATCTCTTAAGAGTGAAACTTTAAAAAAAAGGGAAATGAAACAACCTAAGATCTTTCCACTTCCCTCACCCACCTTGACTAGCTTCCCCAATATAGTCTCGTATAGACAGACCAATAAATCCCCATAATGAAAACCTACAACAGAAAAAGGTAAGAATCGCATTCTAAGAAGTTAAACATACTGGCCTTAAGGACATTAAGTACGATAAGTACATTAAGCTTGAGCAAAGCAGTAAATTCAAATTTAAGTTGGCCTTCAAAGAATTTTCATTAAAATATACATTTTTATTTTTCTTTTAAATTAAAATAATTATGTAAAATAAAACATGTAAATAATTCACAAGCAATGGCAGGACTAGTCCCAGGATCATTCTAAAGCAGGGATTCAACTATTTTTAGTATCCTAGACCCCTTCAGCAAATCTCTGGATACTCTCCAGAATGCTTCCAAATGTACAAAACAACACACATAGGATTACAAAGGAAACCTTTTCCCTAACCAAATGTACAACACTCCCAAAATCTATTCATAAATCCTTTTTTGGGGGGTCATGAATCCCAGGTCAAGAATCCTTACAAATTTTATTTTATAATTATAATTTATTTAGGTTCAAGATGACAATGTGCAAGCAATAGTAATCTTCAAAAGTCAGTTTTCTCTCAAACAACATAAATACCCACAATGTCATGTATGAGGGAAGATAAAGAATTTCCCTTTGAAAACTTCAGAGGACAATAAAGCCAGCTATGCTGTTCTTTGTAGAGTCAAGGCTTCAAATGGATATATTTGTTCTATGTAAAGTATTTTCCATCCTGTTTCAATCCTTTCATCAAAAGGTCAAGAATCAGTCTGAGAAATTCCCATATAGCATCTTCTTGTGGAGATGGAGATATGGGAAGAACTATTAGACTATTCATCCTTCAGTACTACAAGACAGTCTTCTTTTGGAAACTATGGAGCTCTCTTTTAGGATTTTAAAGACTTCATATGTCTTACACATGTATTTCTTCCACTCATCAATCACCATTTGTTTAATCTCTATCACAGTGACTGATTCAAATAGCATGCCTCCATCTCCACCTTCAGAATCTGCATTTCTTTGCCAGTGTTATCTTCTTTCCCACTGCCCCTTATGACTTGTATAAACCCCAAGCCACTCTGCCAAACAAATATCTCTACTGAGCACAAAAAATATTTCTAAACTGCTTTGAGCACAGAATTTTAGGGTTCTTTTAAGGTGAATCTTCACCAAATGTTATTTCATTTATGTCATACCCAACTAAGTATCCATCAGCTGTGGTCCAACGGTCACTAAACCATGGCTGTCAATCACTTTAATCTTGCAATACCACCATGGCAGTATTCCTTCTCTTACTTTGTTTGGTAGGTTGTCATCTTCTTCTCTTTCTGCCAGGTCACAGCTGTAACTCCACATATCTACCCACAAGAATCCACATGAGTAGATTCTCAAACTGTCAAAACTGTCATTTTTTGTTTAAGTATGTTGCTAAATAACCATGATCCTCCTAGGAATGGATTATGTTACTATCTGCTCTTTAGAAACTGACTGCAGATCTTTCAAAATGGCATCTTGATCAGCTTTTGCAATGAGCTTGACATTGAGGGAGCTATCATTCAGCTACTGTGGTGAAGAGCCCAGTGTGACAGCTGGAGGCTATGACTGACACTGCTTCTGTATACTTATGGAGATCAGCCTTAATTTCCCTAGCTATACAATGAGGAGCATGGCTAAGTGATTTATTCTGGTCTGTCATGACTGAATTAAGGTAGATTGTCTCAGCTCTAAATCTACAATCTGT
The DNA here is from genome assembly GCF_900497805.2 of Vombatus ursinus. Taxonomy (NCBI): domain Eukaryota; kingdom Metazoa; phylum Chordata; class Mammalia; order Diprotodontia; family Vombatidae; genus Vombatus; species Vombatus ursinus. The sequence goes on along the minus strand of NW_020950326.1, from coordinate 2,577,032 downwards.
AATCTTCACAATAGAGGCAGTCAGGTGGTTAATCACTAGCACGTCAGCCAATAAGCATTTATTAAGCCCTTACTCTATGCCAGGCACTGTGCTAAGTGCAGGGGATATAAAGAAAGGGAAAAAAATACCATCCATGCTCTCAAGAAGGTCCAGTGGGGGAGATAACATGCAAACAATTATGTACATACAAGATATATATTTATTATAAACAGGAAGTAATCTCAGACTGGGTACTACTAGAGCAGAATGTTGGGCACATTGTCAAATGAGGTCTGTATTGGGTATTTTCTGTTAATGTTTTTATGTTATGGGTGGAATGGGGAAAGGTATTGCCTAAAATGACTACTATTAAAAACAAAGGGCATCAATGAACCTTATTTAAAAAAAAGCAACGAGGAGTTCTCATTGTTTTTCCCTTGGGGCTAGGTCCTCCTAGAATTCATCCCCTCCACTTGACAAAGTAGATAGAATCTGAAACCCCCTCTTGTTTTCTCTTCATCACTCCTACTATTAAATTCCTTAAGTAAGAGACACCAGATTAGGACTATAGTAGGTATTAATTAAGCCAAGTATGATTTACTTACATTTTAGGTCAGAAGTACTTAATCTGGAAGCCATGGATAGATTTTTTTTTGGGGGGGGAGTGTCCATGAACTTGAATGGAAAAAAATGATGACTGAATTTCAACAGAATTGGTTTCCTTTGCAATCCTATGTGTTCTATTCCATACATTCAAAAGCATTATGTTGAGGAAGGGTCCACAGGTTTCACTAGACTGCTGTCAAAGGGCCCAAGACTCAAAAAAGGTTAAGGACCATTATCTTAGATAAATTTCCAGGCTGACCACATCTAAAGTAAGTGACCTTCCTCTTCTCACCAGCTCTTCTATATCATGCATGAGGGTTTCTTAAAAGGATTTAAAGTCATACAATTCCAGCACAAGAGGAAGTATGGGTGTTGGGGCTGGAGGTGGGGAGGAATCAGGGCACTATCATGTAGCTGCCATGGTGAAGAGTGCAGTCTCATGCAGGAGGACATGACTAATGCAACTTCTGTACTATGTGTTCAAGTGTATGATGAGGCTGAGAAGACCTGGGTACAAGGATTACCTCTGACACACACTGGCTGTGTGACCCTAGGCAAGTCACTTAACCTCTCACTGCTGTCCAAATAATTCTCTAAGACTCAAGTCACAGAGGTGTTGTTCATGTGCATTAGAGAAAGGAGTTTCCATGCAGGGATGTCCCCAAACTGATGAAATAAAAAATAAAATAAAATTCAAAAATCCATAGCACACCACCCCAAAAAAAACCAGCACACTAGTATTTCTAATTTAATGGTAGCACACTAAGTCAGGAGCACTTAACTTGGGAGTCCACGAACTTAATTTTTAAAAATATTTTATAACTATATGTCAGTATAATTTATTCCTTTGTAATCCCATGTATCTCACTTCATGCATTCAAAAACATTTTTTTTCTGAAAAGGGTCCATGGGCTTCACCAGCCTGCTGCCAAAATGGTCCAGGACACAAAAAAAGGTTAAGGACTCTACCCTAAGTCCTAATTCCATGTTCACTGATCAGCAATAAGTGTTTTCCTGCAGGGTCCTTGAAAGAAGGGGGGCTAACTCTGCCTTAGTATCCAACTTAACTCATGAACAACCTCACTTGTACCCTATTTAATAAAGTCACATTGCATGGATGAATGAGCATATCAATAAATAAAGGGGGAAATTACTAAGAGAAGAATCATTCAAAAGCACCCCAAACAAGATGCTCAACCTAAGTCCCATTTTGCTCCTCTGTTAAATGGAGACACCTTCTCCACTTTTCCTCATAGTCCTGTTGTGAGGTTCAACTGCAGCTCCAAAAAGCAAATTCTATCTAGATGTGATTGATAAGATAGAAGTGACTGGAGCACTCATGATGTTTCTAAATCCTTCCTTCCTGCCTTCCTTTATTTCTTTCCTTCTTTCATTCAACTCTTGCTGCTCTTGGCAACTTGTCTCTTTCCTTCCTTTGATTTCTCTCCTTGCAGGTGGGAGGTCATAAGGTAGAAAATCTGGCTTCATTGGGGAGAAGTTATACATTCACATACACACACATACAAGCATTATGATGGAAAGAACACTGACTCTGACATCAGTCTGTCAGTCAATAAGCATTTATTAAGGGTCTACTTTTTGCTGGGCACTGTGCTAAGCACTGGGGATAGAAAGAAAGGCAAGAGATTTCTAATTCTCTTCTTCTCTCCTCTAGCACAATGGTAGGCACACAAGAGAGGTTCAATAAATACTTGTTTCTTGGTCTCTGACTAGACAGTTGATAAATGTTTGAGGAGTAAATGAATAAAAATAAAGAAACATATGTAACCAAACTTAAGGATGAAGTTGAAAGCTCCCTCCCAAAACTGGACTCCAATGGTAGATGTGGCCCCAACCAAATGCCAGGCATGAAGGATTCTGCTGAATGCATACACTTGGCTTCGGAAACATCTGAACATCTAGTTTTTCCCCTTTGCCCTGGCACTCTAAATCAAGTTGGCACATTTGTACTGAAGGTGTTGCTGATCATTCATCCCAGTAGTACTGGCATCTCAGAACCTCCTTTGTTGGCAAATGGGTTTTGCTTTCTTAAAGTGCTTAGTGGTTTCTTAATTTTGCTTCTGATACTTCAATGACCCAATTCAATAGATCTTCTAAGAGTCTGTTGGATTCTCTCAGGGTTGTCTTCATATGCATGAACTCAAAAACTCTGTTTGATGGTATGCTTATGGTGCTCCTAGATGTTCTTGGTGGACAGTTGGTGACAGCCCACCACCAAGTAAAGGTACAGCTGCAGTGGCTTCTGAACTAACTTGGTACCCAGCAATGGGCTCAACAGCATCACCTTCTTCCCCAACACAAAGTCATTGGTAGACGGACCATCTGTCCTGGATTTTCATACAGTTGGAGAAAAGAATAAAGGTAAAGACAGAAAATGTTTTGTTTCATTTTGTTTGTTTATTTTTTAAATGGGGGGGGGGCTTAAAGCCTGGAGCCTTCAACTCAGTTTCATGTTTAACTCATTTTCCCAGGCACCTAAGAAACCCTATACCAGGAGCCAAGGTTACATGTCCCAGAAAGGTCAGGGATCAAGCACCTAAAGCCATTGGTACAGTAGAAAGCACAGTGACCCTGGTGTCCAGGGATCTGGGTTCAAATTTTGTGAGTGATGCTCACTACTCTGGTGATCTTGGGTGTCATGTCACCTCCCTGAGTATCAGTTTCCCCACTGTCCTTTGAACATAGGCTGCCAAATATTGACAAATTACTAAGGTTTTAAGTAAACTGCAAGGAAACTGAAACAAAACAAAATAATAATAAAAATCCTCTTTTCCTTTGGTAGGAAAGAAATCTGGCTGAGAAGTGAACCCCAACAAAAGCTAGTCTATTAAACTACACTACTCCCAGATTTCATCCAGAAGTGTTTTAAAATCCTTTCCTCCAAATCCAATCAGCCAAATTAAATTCATTTGTAAGTACCTGCTTTTGAACCCTCCTGTGAGTGGAAAAAGCAGCAGCTTAATAAAAGGTAGAAGAGTAATGCAGAAATGAGAGGAAAAAAAATAACATCATAGCCCAAACTACCTGGGTCCCAAGTTCTCACAAATAATATCAAACTATGAATTCAATAAAAACCTAATTTTTTGTCTTTGTCAATAAAAATAAAGAGTGATTACTCCTAGAAAATGTCTCAAATATTTTCCAATAGAAAGAGTTCAAGGGCCATCAGATTATTCCACTGGATTCCAAAAAATTTGAACATGTAAAAAGTATACAAGCAAACTCAGATAGAAGTAATTAAAAACATTCATCTTGCCTCTTCCCACACACTCAGTTAAAGTACTAGCCTGTGAGCAAAGGCCAAAACAAAAAATGCCCAATTATCTGACCTGCCTCCTTGGATTATCAAAAGATTAGAGTTATCCTCTGGTCCATCTAAAACAGCTTGCAGAGTGACATGCAGCTCCACTGGAAAGATGAGGAAAGGGATTGAACCTGGCAAGGAAAGTCATCACAGAAGAACACTTTAATGAGCTTGAACAGATTTTTAAGATGGGTTCCAGTGGGAGGACAGAAAAATCTTATTCTGATTTATGGGAAAAGCTAGAGAACCTGGCAAAATTCAATTCAACAAGAGTCTATTAAGCACATATAATGTGCAAGGTACTGAGTAAGGCATGAAAAGATGTATAAAAAGAAATGTGTTCGTGAGACAGACAGTAGGAGAAAAAACAGAAAAAACAGAGAGAGAGAGAGAGAGAGAGAGAGAGAGAGAGAGAGAGAGAGAGGGAGAATAAGATGAGGAGGGAGAAAGAGCTGACAATTAAGGGAAAAAAAGGTGAGGCATAGCTATTCTTGTCGTAGTAGGTGGTACCTGATCTTGGCTAAATACTTTTTGTGCACCTGAACTTGATGTGGTCTTGGTGGTATGCATTTAGCCTGTTTTCTATCCAAAAGCCTTACCCTTAATTTGTTGCTGTCTTTCCCTTGCTAGTGAAAATGGCTGAATAGTATTGAAGGTATAATTTATACATCTGCAACAAACATTTTTCTGAAAAAAATAGTAGTAAAACAAATATTCCCTTAGCACTGAAAGGAATTTTCTTTTTCTGAATTCTCCAGGTTTCTCAAAACTCTACATAATACTTACATGAAATGAGTATATTCACTGGAGATCCATTAATTTCAAGATTCATTTAAAATTACTTAACTTTAAGTAATAAAATAAATTTAATATATATTTGTTATTATTTTATTTTATAGAGTATATAGCTCACCTTAACAATTTATTTTGACCCAGTGGAAAGTGCAGTGACTCAATATTCAAGAGATCTGGAATCAAATCCCACCTCTGATGTTTACCACTGCATGACCTTGAGCAGATCACAACATCCCTGGAATTCAGTTTTCTAATCTGTAAAATGAGTTTCAATCATGACTACCTTTTAACATGCTTTGTGATCTGGTAGGGTAAAGCCTATCCCCCTGATCCTCATAGCATCTCCCTTGATATTCTTGATGCTGTATTTCTAAAAATGAATTATGTTATTTTGTCTAATTCTATAAAACATCTCTTTGGCAATTTTATTTTTATGCATTTGTAGAATAATTTTGGAAGTATGGCCACTTTATTATATGACTACGCCATGAACATTGGATATTTTTTAAATAATTTGTCATCCTTTAAAATATAATCACAAATTCTGAGGTTTGAAGGAAATTTAGAGGTCAGTAAGTTCAATCTCCTCATTTTACATGTGATGAAAATGAGGTTCAGACATGAGAGGTGACTTGCACAGGGTTACAGAACTATTAAATTATGATGTAGGAATCAAACTCAGGTCTTCCTGGCTACAAATCCAACACGTAATCTATGCTTATATCTTATATGCATTTTGGCAGCTTATTACTGAATATTTAATGGCTTTTCTTCTTGTTTTGTTATAGGTTTTTCTTTAGATGAATTTTCCTGTGAAATCTGGATTAGCATTCTTTGAAAATTTAGTTTTTTTCCTGACTGCATCTTTTACCTCAAAACTCTGGAGCCTTACAACTGTATTTGTAGCTTAGTTAAATTTGATATTCCTTTCTGTTGGCTTCTTACAGAATCTCTTTGTACTGTACTTGGCTCTCTAGTTCAAATACTTGCATATAGTTTACTTATATAATTACATTAACTGTAAAATATACTCTGTTCTTTGTATTTCTCTGGGAAGTAAATGTTTATTAATTTATATCACTGAAATACATTTTCAACATCAGATGGCTTGGAGACTACACATTCTTCCAGTTTTATTGTATTTGGGCATTGGTCTATAAATTTTTATTTCATATCTATATTTTAAAGTTCTAGATTTTTTATTCCTTTTCTCCAGAGTGTCTTATGTTTTAATTTTTAAAAATATTCTCTTTTAAACATTTCATCCTTTTCAAAGTATTTTAATCTCAAATTTTGTTCCTTATTTCCTTCGATTATTTTATCAAGTTTTTCAACTATTTTAGGGATTCTTGGAGTTGTTCTATCCTCTTTTCTAATGTTCCAGTTGATATTTTTTCTATATTTAGTCTCTCATTCACTTCATTTCTCACATTCTTTTTACACCTGATTATTTCTTCACACCCTAGGAGTTCTTTTTGTTTGTGTATTTCGTCATTTTCTTTATTGGTTTTTCTGAGGGGCTTTTTTTAATAAGGATTTTTTTCCCTCCTTCCCTTTTTGTTGTCTTTTTTATTTTATTTTGTTTATTTCTAACTTTATGGTAGTGATGAAAAGGAGTTGGTCTTAGACATAATACCTTACTTATCCATCATATGAGAAGCCTTTTATATTTTCTTTTTCAAGTCAGTTTAAAGAAACAAACATGTAAATAAGCCTTGGAGAATTATTGTATTAAAACAAGTTAGCAGTAACATGTTCATATCGATTGTATTCATTTTAATTTTCTTCTAACAATTAGATGAGCTCAGAATATAAGTTTTGCCAGAATGGAAAGAGAAGTGACTATTATCTTTGCATTATGTGATACTGGTAGGGAATGTAAGCCTGAGTATGGTATGGCAATGAAAAACTGTGGGCAGATCTAGAAATTAACATAAAACTACTGGGAGCCATGTTGAGGAAGAAGTAAAAGAAAATAGGATATCATGATAGAGAAGATAAAAGGCAAAGAAAGAGATGTAGGAGGATTCTATTCATTGTTTTCCCCTTAGGACTTGTCATAATAAATAGGCTTTTCAATTTGGAGACTTATTTCCTCTCTATTATTTTCCTCTGGTCTATATTCATTTTCTCTTTTCCTTTGTTTGCTTTAGTTTATTCTGAAATCTTTTTTGTTCTATTCACATGAAAATTAATAAACCTGATCTGATAAAGCTGAGTCATTGTGAGGCCACATTGTTTATAAGGAGGTGATTTACTCTGTCATGAAATTTATATCATATTTTATACATCTTCTGTTTCTTGGCATTAGCTAACAATTTCTAGTCTCATTTTTCATTCTTATTGTTTAACATAACTTCTTAATTGGCATTTCCTCATGAGTAACTCATTCCATTTGGAAGAGTATTTCTGCAATTCATTTAAAGGAATCCTTTCTTTTTTAAATTATCATTCTCTTTTAGCAGTGTTTTATACATTGCAATTCCTCAATAAAATGGGATCCAAAACTTGACCCAATGTTTCAAGCTAGCTCAGACAACAGGGGCTGGAGGTTGTGTTCAGTACCTTAGGGCACAGGTATGCTATTGTTATCAGTCTTTATGTCTAGTTCTCTGAAGGCAACTTCTTTTGGTTTTGTTTTGTTTTGGGAAGACAAAAGAGAAATAGAAATGACTATTGAACTCTTTTGAAGGTGGCATAAGTCAGATTTTAGAATCTAAGCTCATTATAGAGTGCCTGAACAAAATCACTTTGAACATCCTCACTTGTTAAAACGAGTTGAAAACTTGTTTCCAAGAAAAAAATGATAAGTATATGTAGTTCAGTTGCATTAAATGAAATAAGGCTTACATTATAAGTTGACTTTTTGTCTGCGTGTTTTACTTTAAACTTAAGAATAAGCTGATTTTGTCCAGATTTGGTATGTCAAACAAACTTTTAAACTGCCATTTCTTGGTCGAAATTATGTTTCTGCATGGAGTTTGTTAGAAGCATAAACTACAACTGTCTCTATCTTCCCTGTTTTCTATCTTGAGTCTCTGTCCTCACAGGGACTGTTTGTGCCTGACCTATGGTAGAGCCTTCAAAGCTTGTATTGGTCTCATCAGCCACAGTAGGACATATTGTGCTTGACTTCAGCATAGTGACGTCATTTTGGTCCTCTTCGAGAATGAAGGACAACAACCAATCTTGAGGCTCTGTCCTGTCGCTCTAAATAGTGTCCTAAATTGAAATTTGCCTTAGTCCGGTTCAAGGATTTTTCCTTTGGTACTTATGATACATAAAAGCCAGTTAAAATTTCCTTAATAATTGTTTAAAGCAGTTTGTGCAAGAATGTGTGTGCACATGTGTATGTGTGTGCAAGCGTGTGTGTGTGTTTGTGTGGTCAGTAGTGTCAAATGAAACAGAGAATTTTTTTTTAAAAAATTATGACAGAAAAGGCCATTGGGTTAGCAATTTTAGTTTCTTGGTTATCTTGAAGGAAAGAGTTTCAGTCAAGTAATGGGGTTGTAAGAAAAATTGCAAAAGTTTGAAAAGTGAGTGATTTTAAGGACATAGAGGCAATATACGTAGATTGATTTTTCTAGGAGTTTCACAGTGATGGGAATCTTAGGGAAAATGATCTACTTCAAAATGAAGATCAGAGCACAGCTCTTGCCATAGTGACCCTACTTGTATTTTTACCTGTTCCATATATGTGGGTACAAGATTACTCAAACCTTGCAGAAAGTATAACTAGGCTACATAGCACTAGTATCATTGTCCATTAGGTTTAAGGTTACTGCTAATGTTATACCACTATCTTTTGAGACTGTCTGAACACCAAATCATAGCCTGCCTTTAACCTTTTATATGTAATGGATACCTTTGGCTATCTAGTGAAGCCCGCAGACCTCTTTCTAGAATAAAACTTTTTAATGCAAAAAATAAAATAAAATGCACAGGATTACAAAATAAATCAATTATATTGAAATACATTTTTTTATCTATCCTATCTCTGTAACTCTAACAACTTCTATATCTTGATCAATCTCTATATATCTTTGTTTATAGATAGATATACATATGTACAGCATCTTGATCAATCTCTATATATCTTTGTTTATAGATAGATATACATATGTACAGCTTCAAAGACCTAGCACAAGAATTCCTGCCCTAAGACCTAGTTAATTCTTCTTACTTTGCTGACATACCCTATCACAGACCTGTGACCTCTTTCTTATATCTAACTGTATTGACTATAAAATTGATAGTGTTCCTTTTCTTCAGTCCTTTTCATTCTTGGCCCTAGGCTACCCACTTATGTCTACTTGCCACCCCCATACAATGACAATCAGTGAATTCTAAATAAATAGGCTATCAAATAAATACATACATGAAATTTCAGCACACCTTTACTGAATTAACAGAGAGCAAAGTAAACAAACAAGAATAACAAGCAAATCTTTATTGAGTTAAGTGTGAGATTGTTTTGTTAACCTGTCTTTGAACTCATTTTTATCAGCTCATTAAAAGTCTTTTGTAAATTGATTTAATTATTCTGGGACACCTCCATAAAGTTTTTCACTGTCCTTACATAGGTCTCATCTATCAAACTATAAATGTTCCTATTTTTCAGATGGGCTAAAGGTTCCTTTGTAAGACATTATTGGCATTTATTCTTATACATTTGTAACTACAAAAACAAGCAAAAAAGACGTAATGATTTGATTTCAAACTCTTTTGGACTCCTTTATATTAATCAGTGCAAATGTAGATAGACTGCTAAAATTAAGCATTCCATAACGCTGACTGAGAGTCTGGTAAATTTGCAACCAGTAGGGAGAAATTATATCGAAGAGTTCATTAATAGTCTAAGGCAACAATAAGGCACTAGCCCCAAATGCTAACCTATGCCATAATTCTGAACATCCTTTATTGTTAAGAAGGAAAATAACTTTCGTTAAGCCTAAACCTATCTCCCTGTAATATGTATATATTGGTCCTAGTTCTGTATTCTGAGGCTAAATAGAAAGGGCAAGCCCAATATCTCTTCTCCATGACAATTATGATTGGCTATAGAATGCAAAGAGTTCAGCAAAATAGCCAGCTCAGTAAGGATCAATGGCAGGGTGAAAGGTTGTATTCCACCTCCACAGATAATTGGATTTCCTCTTCTGTCCTTTTCTGGGTTGCATGCTTTTCCTGTGTGTTAGTGTCTTTTCTGTCTCTATCTGCAAATTAAAAGAACCCCCTATCTCTATCCCCAACCTCCCTGCCTCTACCCTTTCAGAGAACCCAAGCTTTAGGGAAACATAAATCAATATCTGTTGGTCATTGTAAAGGAGAAATAGATTAATTCAATTTTAGTTAACTGGAACTTGTCCTATATCTCTGTGTTCTCTCAGCTTATATTTGTTAAATAAATTAATATTTCCCTCTTATCAAAAGTAACTTAGTTTCTAGAATCCAGGGAAGTAGAGGAAAATATTTAAAGATCATTAGCAAGGTGAAATGAAAGGTGAAAACTACTCAGATTAGAATCTTGTATCCAGTATCTCACATAGGATCATCATCTTACTTTTCTCATCTTTCATGTTAGTACTTGGGAGTAAGCAGTTTACTATGACTTGTAGCACACAGATAGGTTTTTAACCTGAGGTCCACAGATCCCTAAGGAGTGCTTGTATAGATTTTAGGGGATCTATAAGCTTGAATGGAAAATAAATACCATATTTATTTTAATATAGTAGTTTTCCTTTGTAATCCCATTTATGTTATTCCATGTATTATAAAATGTACTGCCTCTGTTTTAAAAAGGTAAGTCAAGGGAGCTACCAAAAAGAAGTCAAAGGGTTGCTTATGTTGCTTCAAACAAAATGAGGAGCAAGAAGAGTTTTGCATTGTTCTAAAACTAAGTATGCTATGCTTGTGTTCCTGACAGCCCTAGAGTAACACAAATGCACAGAGTAAAATTTGGTCTCCATCAAGGTTATAAACGTTCATCACTAGATTAGCTCTACAGGAACTTTTCCCTCCCTACTCTAGTAAATGGGCAACCTTTGGTCACCTTGCTAATGTCTTCTGATCCTGGCACTACCAGCATAATTTCCCTTTCACATCATATACTATCCCAGAATCCCTAGGACTCTATTTTATAGATGCAAGATCATTACATAATAGCTAGGGGAATTGTCCAAAATTATAAAGGTAGTTAGTGACCAAAATGAGCAGAAGCCAGCTCTACTGAAACTTTATCAAGGAATCTTGTCAATTTTTCTGTTGTTGTCTAGTTGCAGTATGTAAGAAGAGAGTCAACTTTTCTTCAGTGGACATTCCCTATCACATAGCTCTGCATTTTTCACTGAAGTTCTATTTACTCCATTTCTAGAGTCATGCTCAGTCTTCCGATATCTGTCAGGGGCAAAGGTGTCCCTTTGTGAGGTGAATAATCCATTGTAATGAATATCGATTTCAAGTAAGTTAGACCAAGATGAACAATGTTGCTCCAGATTAGCCTTATGTGTAGCTTAATAGCTTGAGAAAGGGCTCCAGGATGTCTAATAAATAGGCGCCAAAGAGAAATAAAAGAGGTGCTGGGTTGCTAGGAAACAGGGCTTTGCACTTGTTTTATTACCAACAGTCAGTAAGTGTAAAACAAACAATAACAATAGCCACTTCAAATGAAATCCAAAAGGCCTATTGGAGAGTGGTAGAAAACAAACTTATCTTCAGAGAGTTGGGAGGCAGAGTTCCTTGCTAGCTGTTCACTTTGAAGTAACTATTTCACTCGCTTGAGGAGTAGCTTCAGATTTGAAAGGTGTTTGCCATCCTTGCCATGTAGGTACATTATTGGATTGCAATGTACCTTCTTTTTCTCCATAAATTGATGCTTTCTTTGCCTACTACATATAATGGGGAAACAAAACAGCCTGCTGTATGACAGTTTTAACCAACTTACAATCTCTGCTTAGGTTATTCTTACACAGTGACAGAAACACTGATCAATTCAGTCTACTAAGTGAGGAGAGTGGAGGAGGTGGGGATGGAAGGAACTGTTGGCTCAGTCTGTCATCCAACAAACCAAACAATTGCTTGGTTGATTAAAATTCAATCAATCCACTTTTCTTTTTATCCAGAACTGTACTACATCTTGTGAGACAAGAGAAATAAAAGGCCAAGTTCCTTTCCTTGAACAACTTCTATTCTCTCTGCAGAAACACACAACCACAAGAGAAATAATCAAAAAACATAAAAAGCAAAATCATATAGGATAGGCTATGAGTGTTACAAGTTTTCAAAGAAAAGAAATCAGAATAGTTATGGATGTCAAAGATTCTTCATGGACAACGTATGCTTTGAGTTGGGCTATGGAGGCTAAGAAGAATTTGAAAGAATGGTGTATGCTCCAAGAATTTCCTACTTTCATTTATTATGATGGTATTGTCATCTCTCTCTCTCTCTCTCTCTCACCCCCTTCCCCCACATATATATATGCATGTGTGTATGCACATGAGACAGACAGAAAGTCTTTACATAACTAATCACAACAAAAACTCCCATTATCTCTCCTTATATACTCATCATTTCTATCTGGTAGTAGAAGGTCAATATCAGTTACCAATGAAAGTATTTCCCTAATCATGCTCTTTTAGACTTGGTCCAGACAACTAAATTCCCTGAGAAATGTTAAGATTAGGACATGACATACTTTTCCTACTGGAAAACATGGTTTTCCAGTTTCATTTGCCATGATTTTTTGACATGACCTAACAATGTCAATGTTTAACTTATCTACTTGCTGTTTTATGATATATTAGCATTTAGAAAATGTGCCTATTTGTATGAGGAAACATGTGCCAAGAGATATTAGCATGAAATGCATGTCAGATTGAAGAGAGATTCAAGAAGGAATCTTGCTTCCCAATTTGAACTCTAATCTGTGGCCTTTGGAAAAAGGGTTCTGATATTAGTAAGATAATTATCCCCAATCTCATGTCTTCTCCTAAATTAAGATTATAGAGTCAATATTGGTGACTAACAATATGGCAGAATAAATGCCTTTTTTGAAATTTTCTTTAACCCTACCCCTCAAATAAAAGTAATTATGTGCCATAGATAGAATAATGACAGCTGATTCCATATGATAAGGAGACAGATATTGCAACCTCCAAGAAACATATTTATAGTCAAAACCCCATGAATTAAGACCAGAGAACCTTAATACTTAGAGCTCCTATTCAGAATTCTTCCCCACTCACCTCCAAGAGCCTCTGGCGATAAGTACAAACATACTTTCAGGCTTATGATTGGGCAACAAGTAATAATTCTGCTCACTCTGCCACCATTCCTTCACCTTCTCATACTCCAAAAACGTAGCACACATCAATTCTGCTCAGCCATACGGAGAATAGGAGAAGGCACTGAGGAATTTAGAATGCTGGAGATGGAACTTTAAAAACCAACTAACCAGTTTTCTCCTTGGAAGTTATTCAGAAGAGGGACCCAACCCTGGAGATCTCTATATCCACATACCAATCCTTCTTCTCTCTTGTGAACAAAGTGAGACAATCTCTGCAGCCTAGCCTCGATGATATATATACCAGTGAATGGGGAGAAGCAAAAGAATGAGTGCTAAGAATGGGAAAAATCAAAGAAGAAAGAAAAAGCAGAAATACCAAAGACTAAATGTATCAAGATTTTAAAAAAATTATTAAAAACTTAGAAAAATCAGTACAAAGAGATTTGTAAAAACAAGAACAACCTGCCAAAGTATGGTTTGAAGAAGTAGGAGGCCTGATTTTTTTTTTTTTACTTTTAGAGCAAAGACTACTTTTTTTGTAGCTTTTTGACCTTACTTATGATTGGTTATAAACCACAGCAGGGGCATCTCACTTTTGTTCCTCTACTTATTCTCTCTTCACTTTTTTTTCCCTTTTCTTTTCTAGTGGTCCAGTAGAAAGCACATGGGCTCTGATGTTAGAGGATTCCAGTTACCTCTGATGTTTACCACCTATGAAATTTTGTGCTAGCCATTTCACCTCTCTGAGACTCAGTTTCCTCAACTGAATGACAGGGGTGGAGCCAGAATACCACTGAGATCACCTTCAGCCCTATGTATGATGTGATGACCTTTTGATTCTTTCTTTTCCTCCTTCTCAAAGTCCAAATTGACTGATCAGGAAAAGATGGGAAAACTTTCCAAATGCTGTCCAAAAGCAGAATGGGCTGCCTCAGATAGCAATGCCACCTTTTTCCCGGATATGGGACATTTTTGAACAAAGGTTAGGAGATCATTTGGGGGAAGAATATTGCAGCAGAGATTCTTGTAGAGGAACCAGTTGGACTAAATCACCTCCGAGTTCTTTTGCAACTTTCAGATTCTGTTAAACTAAAACTTGCCAGCACCTCAGAGGCCACCTAAACCAGGGGTTCTTAACTCTGCATGTGTGTGAGTATATCACAGTCCCCATTGCCTGTCTGATAACATCCATGGACCACTTTTCAGAATGCTAATTATATAACACAAAGCACACAAAATTACAAAAGAAAGCAAGAATATTAAAGTGCTATTATCAAAATATATTTTAGAAGTTCATAGACCCCAGGTTAAATACTCCTGATCTAGACCAGTGGTTGGCAACTACAGGCAACAGGCCTGATTCAGCCCACTGTCTGTTTTTGTATAGCCTGCAAGCTTAGAATATTTTATTTTTGTTTTGTTTTTTACTTTTTTAAGTGTTGGGGGAAAATAATATCTAATGATATAGGGAAATAATGAAATAAATACTTCAGGGTTCATAAATAAAGTTTTATTGGGATACAGCCAAGCAGATTCATTTATACTTTGTCTATGGCTGCTTGTCTGCTTTGTAGTTTCAACAAAGACCATATGTGGTACTGTCATTGTTTCACCTTGCTGATCAGTGCACTAAAAATTGCAGTGATACAGTAATAACCTGACAGCATTTCGAGTACCACATGTATCACTTTTCCATAGCATTTTGCATATTTTTTTATTATCAGGGATTACTCATAATGTCAAAACAAAAAAATTAGAGAAGTGGACTTCAAATTATATGCTTTTAAAGTTCAGTGAAGTGAGGATTATTTTGTTAAAGAATTAGATGGAAAAGAATTGTGTTTTATTTTGCAATGACGCTATTGATGTGCTAAAACAATACAATATAACTTGACTTTAATCGCACTTAGCACTCATCACAATATTCCCAACTCAGAGGAAAGCAAAGTTCAGGGAAAAGAAAAATAATATCTCATCACAGAAAAATTTCTTGACAAAAAATAAAAATGAAAATGAAATTGTAACCAAAGTAAGTGGGATCATTTGTTATCTAAGCAAAGTCACCCCCCCACCCCGATGGTGAGTGAGTTAATTAAGTCATGTTAGATTGCATCAGCAAAAGAAATATATTCAAAGAAAATAAACTTTTTAAAAGAATCTTAGTATTTTGATTCATTTACATTCATGTGCTTTTAGATTGATATCAGTATATGGCAATACCCGTTTGCATGAAAACATATTTCCAAAGATTAAACAAATACATACAATCTTATTTTAAATCATTATGAACAGCTGAACATTTGCAATTAGTTTTGATGGTAGATAATACAATTATAAATAACAATTAAGCACAAGATTATTCCCCACCCCAGGAAAAATAAATAATGCCAATATTCTCATTAATATACCTGTAAAATTTTGTGTTCAACTATCATTGTCATATTTTAATTTTGTCAACAAATATTTTTGGAAGTTTATTTTTGTCTTGCTATATAAATTCCTGCATAATAACCTCATTTTTGCTTCATGATTTGCAAGGCCTTAACTATTTATTCTCTTGCTCTTTACAGAAAAATTCAACCTGCCCCTGATCTAAAGGTGTAGAAGTCCATGCATAAAACTCCTGAGGGGCAAATTAAAATTGGGAAGTGTTTAACAATAACTTAAAAACACAATAAAACATAAGTAAATGTTAATTTCTGATTTTCTAAGTCAACATGCAGCCCTTAGAAACTGTTTCTTTTTGAGTTTGATATCACTGATTTAGATTAACCCAATAATTTTGGAGGTGAGGAAAGTTAAACCCAGAGAACTTAATGTGATTTGTCCAAGATCTCACAGGTAATAATTATGAAAACCAGGATTCAAAATCAGGTCCCATCACTCTAAATCCAGAATTTGTCCTCCTATGCTTGTGATCAGAGGTGATTCATATAAATAAGTAATGACAACCTTCTTGAAATTCCATCAAAATATTGAATCTGTATTGCTCTTATCTACCTCATTAATACACTATTCCATTAACATTTAAACAGGAACTTCTCTTTTCAGATCTACTACTCTAGTTTTCTAAACAATTCTATCCTATAGTTCTACCTCTGAATTGGCAAAGTATTTGACATATAGAAGATGGTTCTTTAAAAGACTTGAAATTTTATAGGATTTTTAAAAATGTATCATGCATGTTTAAATGCTTTCAAAAATATTATCTAATTAGATAAAGCAACCCAATAAAGTTAGTTGGGGAAGGATGGTGGTCATATTATAGATGAAGATACTGAAAAACTAAGAAGTTATTTCTTTTTTTCCAAGGTCACACTGTGAGTTAATGTCACATCTGAGAGAAGAACCCAGGTGTTTATGACACTATGCATACAAGTGGTCCATGTGTGCTTGTGTGTATGTGTGTGGGTGTGTGTGTGTGTAGGGGAGTTGTCAGGTTTGAGAACATGTTCTTTTTCCCCAATTTCAAAACTTGCATGAATGTCTTACATTAAAATATGGCTCGCCAACACTTTCATCTACTGGGGTTTCCAGAGGTAATTTCTGGGAAAAAAAAAAAAAAAAAGCTGTCCAAATATCTTGTTCTTTTTGCTTTCACTGTTTTCCCTCTCACAAACCCTCCTTTTAGAATACTCTGAAGCATTTTATTAACTGCGTTAAAATGAGTCTCCTCTGAGACTTGTTTTGTAGCTTTTTAAAAGTTTGCACTTTCCCCTGAAGTGTCACAAATGTTATCAGTAGAGGTTGTGAAAAGCATATGGTGTTGTTATGTCCTGTGAAAATTATTCTCCCTGAACAATTTCCTCACTGCAAATAAATCTCAGGGAGTGTGGCAGTTAGCGAACATCAGAAAATGACTTCTTCAAACACAGGGCTTACTATCTCTTTCCCTAACGCCACAGAGAGAGACAAAGACAGAGTGAGAGACAAGACGGAGACAGAAAAAAAAACAGAGAAAGGAAGATAGATACAGAGAGACAAAAAAACATACAGACCATTATACATTGGTTTACAGGGCTATGAGATGTGTCTCCACTACATTGTGTACATTAAGGTGGACATTGTTTTATTTCATTTTTATATATGCCCCAACATCTGGTACTATGTCTAGTGAATTGAAATGAACTGAATTGAATTGACCTGAAAGTGTTATATGTCTGTCAAGGTAGCACAGTCTTAGGCTGTGTTAAGAAAGGTAACTCAGGTAGGTGATATTCTGCTTTTGTAAGACCACACCTGGAGTATTGGATGCCACATTTTAGGAATGTTGTTGATATGGTAGAGTCCACATGGAGGAAGATAACCCAGATAATAAATCGCCTGGAGTTGTTAAATTATATATAGAGATTTGTTAAAGAAATTGGAGATGTTTTACCTAGAGAAGATTTTAGAGAGGACCTATCATTGTCTTTAAGTTTGTGAATGGTGTGATATAGGACAGGGACTAGACTTATTCTCTTTGGCCCAAGAAGGCAGAATTAAGTGCAATGGAAAAAAGATATAGTGAGGCAAATTAAGGTGTGATGTAAGGAAAAACCTCATAACTACTAGAATTATCCAAACATATAATTGCAATCCATTTAATATCTCCATTTCCTAGGGTTTTTATTTTGTTTTGTTTTATCTATAAAATGAAGAGTATTAGACTAGATAAACTCAAAAGTATATTTCTCTTCTATTTATGACCTAACAAGTTTGTCCGTAGATACTGTGATTGACATCATTGGAATTCTTCAAGTAAAAGTTGGATGATCTCTCACAAGATATGTTTGAGACAGGGAGGGAAATACAGTAGGATTTTTATTTTAGGTATGGGTTCTATGAACCCTTGCAACTCTGAGATTCTAGGGTTCTGTGAATTGAATTGATTTACATTGAATTAAAAGAGACCTATTGCTGGTAAAACTCATGTTAAGGCAGACATAGGCTGCATTTGTGTAATGCTATCACTTTTACCATTTGAAAATATTATTTATTTAACTAAATACCCAATCAAGACACCAGAAATGTGATTCATCTACATAACTTGACCAAAGTGGTTGTCTGAGGATAATGAAGATTTCTCTAAAAAAAGATAATAAAAATTTTTAAAAAATTAAAAATTAAAATCTATAAAAAGAGTCTCTGAGAAAATTTAAAAATTGTTTCAAGGATTTCTGAACATAAAGGGCACCCTTGAATTCACTGGGAATTACACAGTTCAAGCAATCATTCCACAGTGAAGTTGAAGAACACTCCTACTCATGTTAATTGACACATCTACAAGAGCTTACCACTTCAGCTATCTTACTTTTCCTTGAGTGGCATTTCCTTAACAAGGGTGTGGATTCACTGCTTCCACAGATCCACTTGACATTTTAGCAATATGGGTTCAAGGGGCTATCATCTCAGTCTGTCTGGATTCATTCTCATATCATGGGCCAGGAAAGCAACAGGTTTGAGCAGGCAATATACATCAGCCTTGTTACTTTGCCTCATTAGCCACTTTAAAGCCTGCTGGTCTTCCTGCTTTTAATCCTAAGTAATTATCACTTTGGAGTACTGGGTACCTTAGGACACCAGTCTTAATTAGTCATTTAGAGGGCAATTCCCTACAGCTAATGAAAAATGAGAAGAAAGCCAACTGGGCAATGGGAATATTGGAGGGAGTGCCTTTATTGTAACCTCTCAGCAAGATTAGTGATACTAAAACCAAGTCACAGGTTTTTGCCTTCTCTTAATCACTAAGTATTGTCATCTACTCAGCATTTAATTTTTTAAACTGAATGGCCAGTCCTGTCAGTTTGTGTTTCTGTTGCCATCTCCAAAATGGGTGAAGATCTCAAAATGTCATTTAGACTTGAGCTCATTATTCTTAAAAATGCTCTTGGGAGAGACGTGGGTGGTAAATATGATTACAGGCTTCAAATGGAGAAAATGTAGCCCATAGAGTTTATGAGACACAAGGGGAAATTGTTGAATAAAAACTCCAAAATTTTATTTTTTTTTTGTATACTAGCATGGAGTTATCATGGAAAACTAAACAAAAATGAAGTGTTTATAGCCAAATACATACTATATGTGTATGCATGCATGCATACATGCATGTATGTAGCATTAAACATAAGACAAACATAAGTACATATATATAGCTAAATGTGTGTATATTTGTGTGTGTATATATACATATATATATATATATGTATATGCATGAAAGTATGCCTATAAACATATATATGTTATTATAGCCTCCTGGTTTTGGTTCATGCTCCACTAAAATATGAGTTTCAAAATGTTTGTATTTCAACACCCATCCAGAAGTTTTCTGGGACTCCAATCCCAAGGGATTCCCTGAATAAAGAATTTTTCTTGAGGGGGGGAAATGAAACAAAACAAAACATAAATTACCTTCCCTGGAAGGTATATGAGCAAGGGAAGTCTGACAGACCCTGTTCTCTCTAAACAAGATCTTCACTTACGGGGAGAGATTGGATACCATAAAGACCTATATGCATATTATATAACACGCATATATATTGTGTATATATGTGTGTGATTACACATACATATAATATGTATACATGTAGGTTTATATATATACATGCATGCATATACACATATACACACGTGTGTGTGTATAATGCTTTGTGACCCTTGAAGAGCTATATAAGCTACTGTTGCTACTTCTGTTCTTTAACTCCTGATGGGATCATGTCTTTTCAGAGGTCATCAATTATGAAACTTCTACTTAATGCAAGTTCATTGATTTCACACTCATCCTAGTGACCTAAGAAGAAGCGTCTCTGACAATCATCTTTATTTCTAATTTCTTGGGCCTATTAACCACCCTTGTCAGAGTCTTAAGGACTTTACATTGTGTTTAATGGTTTTCTCTTTCTCCTAAAGCTCGTAGAGAAGAGACAGTAGCAGTAATATTGCTCCTCTTTTCATACAGTATTAAATTAAATTGTATTATATTGTATTTCAGGGAGCATCATTCCCAGGAAGTTTCTCTGGGCCCTCTTGAATTGCCCATGTAGCACCACATAGTGTCTTACTTACTCTTATCTCCTGCTGAGCCCTAATTTGCTATATGTGGAGTTAGCAATAAGATCTTAGAATTATAAAATTTAAAGCTAGAAGGAATCTTAGCAAATATCTGCTCAACACATACCACCTCTCTTATTCAACTCATAAAGAAACTGAAAAATGAAAAGAGAAGAAAGAATTTAGGTCATACTCACCGAAGTAAAGCTAAGTAGCAGACCCAATATATCAATTCAAGTCTTTAAACACTAAATCTGGTTATCTTTACACCATATTTTGTTTACCCACACCCTATTGCCTCATAATGAAATAAATTATTGTTGGGGCCGCCATAAGAGTTTTGTTTTGTTTTGTTTTGTTTTTCTTTTCAAGCAAAGCAAGCTCATCTTAACCAGTACTATCTGAACACAAGCATGTAGGGGGCTTCATAACAAATCTCAATCTCTCTTCATATGTCTCTCCATGGTACACAATGTAATATATGCAAACAAAAATATCGATCAGTAGCCATAGTGCCATTATGTTAAATATTCACATGAACTCTACTAAAAGAAAATTTAAAAATCTGTAAATAAGCTCCTGTGAATAAAAACAGTTTTTATTTCTCTCTTCTTGAGTTATCTGCCCTCCTAGAAAGGGAAAAGATTATTATAAAGAGTCAATAAAGCTTCCTCAAGAACAAATAATGCTATACTAATGGCATTACTTTCTTTAACAGGATTACTAAAGTGATAGATCAGGAGAATACTACAAACACAGTTTCCATTAATTTTAAGAAACCATTTTTAGCAGTCGGTATGTTAAAGTGAAAAGCCCCCCAGATTTGGAGTCAGGGTACTTCTATTCAAGCTCTATCGCTTATATGTATGACTCCAGGAGAAGTATTTAATCATTTTGAACCTTGGTTTTGTTATTTGTAAAATAAGGCTTTTAAATCAAACAACCTCTGGGGGCCCTTCTAGTTCATTGTCTATGACCATATGAAAGAATGTCATACAATTCTTGTGGAAAGGGTTAGATGATAATTACTGTATTTATGTAATTAATATATTCCTAACTTGAATGACAGAATGCATAGGATCATATATTTAAAGTTGGAAGACACTTTAGAGATCATTTAGGCAAACTTCCTACTTTTATGGATGTGGGAACTGATGAGCATATAGCTTCGAGAACATGTCCAAGGGCACATGGTAGGAAGTGGCAGAGAGATATGAATATAGACACTGGTTTCAAATTTAACATTCTTTTGAGTGCTTCAAACTGCCTCTATAAAGAATAGACATTGATGGTTCGATCAATCTTGGTAGGAGGTGACTTGTAGAGTGACCTAATGATCTTACACTGCCCCTCATTCAGTTAATCAATCAGTCAACAAACACCCATTAAGAGCCTACTATGTGACAGGCTCTATGCTAAGTGCTGGGGATGCACAGAAAGACAAAGCCAACGTTCCTGCTTTCTAGGAACTCATTGTCTAATAGGGGAGCCAGTATACAAATAATTATATACAAGAAAATAATATTGGGTAAACCGGAAATAACCAACAGAAGGAACTAGAGCAAAGGGAGATATGGAAAGACTTCTTGTAAAAGGTAGGGTTTTAGCTGGGCCTTGAAGGAATTCAGAGAAGCCAGAAGAAAAAGAAAAGAACAGAGAGCCTCATAGGCATGGGGAAGAGACAGTGAAAATCGGCGATGGAGGTCATAACAGACTTGGGCGATGGAGTATCATTTTCTAGGAATGGCAAGGAGCTGAGTATTACTAGATCACACAGTACATGAATGGT
This sequence comes from Vombatus ursinus, assembly GCF_900497805.2. Lineage (NCBI taxonomy): Eukaryota > Metazoa > Chordata > Mammalia > Diprotodontia > Vombatidae > Vombatus > Vombatus ursinus. Next base: position 2,555,225 of record NW_020950326.1, on the reverse strand, counting down.
GGGGTCTGAAATGTAAGACGTAAGAAGCCTGGAAATGTCTGTTTGTGTGTTGGAAGGTAGGAGAGATTATGGAAGGTTTTGAATGTCAAATAGAGGATTTTATATTCCATTCTGTAGGGAGCCCCTATAGTTTATTGAATTGGAGAGGTTGGTGTCATGGTGATAAGGCAGCTAGATGATGCAGTTGATAAAGGTCACACTAGGCAGCTAGATGGTACTGGGCCTGGATTAAGGAAGACCTGAGTTGAAATTTGACCTCAGACACTTACTAGCTATATAACACTGAGCAAGTCATTTAACCTCTGTTTGCCTCAGTTTGCTTAACTATAAAATGGGGATAATAATAGCATGTACCTTGCAGTGTTGTTGTGAGGATAAAATGATAAAATAATTGTAAATCACTTAGCATAGTACTTAGCACAATGTTGCTATTATATAAATGATTAGCCCTCTCCCCCTCTTCCCTTCTCCAACATCAAAAAAGCACTTCAAGATCAGTTTCACTATAGAGGAGAAACTTGTGGCAGTAAGACCAACTAGTAGGCTGTTGCAATAATCTGTATGAGGTGATGAGGCCCTGTACCAGGGTGATGGCAGTGCAAGAAGAGGGCATGTGCAAGAGATATGAAAAAGGCCTAATCAACAGGGTTTATGATAAATTGCATATAAGGATGAATGAGAATGAAGAGCCAAGGATGATACTTAGGTTAAGAGCCTGGATGCCTAGGAGGTTGATGGCACCCTCAACAATAATTTGGAGAAGGGTTTGAGGAGAAATATAATGAGTTAAGTTTTCAATATGTTGATTTTAAGATGTCTATAGGATGTTCAGTTCAAAATGTCCAATAGTCCGTTGGAGATACAAGCTATCACCCTATCAATATTAGACTAGAGATTTATAGAGAGGTTAGGACTGGGTAAGTAGATTTTGGAATCACCAGCATGCAGTCACAGGAGCCGATGTGATCACCAAGTGAAATAGTATAGAAGGAGAACAGAAGAGAGCCTAGGGCAGAGTCCTGTGAGATGCCCCTAGCCTATTTAACATTTTTTATCCCTGGTTTGGATCAAGGTATAGATTCATGCTTATAAAATTTGCAGATGACAAAAAGCTGAGAGGTATAGCTAAAACCCTCTAGTACAGGAATCAAAAAGACTATGACAAGGTGGAATATTGATCTGAATCTAATAAGATAAAATTCAACAGTCTTACATTTTGTTTCCAATAATCAGCTTGACAACTTCCTAATGAAGGGGGCAGTGCATGGTTCTACAATAGTTTCAGTAAAAAGAAGTGCTTAGTTTTGTGGACTGCATGCTCAATATGAGTAAACAATGTAACAGATAGAAAACTGTATTCAAGCTTGGGTTGTGTGGAAGAGAACCACAGCTTCAGGAATAAATGAGTAATTGCCCCTTTATACTTTCCCTGATCATAGGAATGTTATGACCAATTCTTGGGGCGTTGTTTGCAGATGAATTTGGTAAGATAGAAATTGTCTGAAATAGAAGAACCTATAAGAGGAAGGACTTTGTATCCATGTGAGAAGAGGATTGGTAGAAGGAACTGAGGATTTTGAGCTCAGGGGAGATAAAATTTGTGGGATTGGGACTGGAAGATGTAATACCTATATTCTAATATTTGAAGGATTTTCATGTGGAAGATGGATTGGAGTTATTCTCATAGGAATGAACTAAAGAAATACATGGAAGTTGTAAAAAGGAAAATTTGGTTTTAACCTTAGGAAGTACATTTGAATTATAAACATCCAAAAGTAGAACAGGCTCTCTCTCTCTCTCCCCCATCTCTGACTCTCTCTCTGTGTAAGTATATTTATATGAATATGTATACAGACAGAGAGACTAACATTTCCACCATCAAGCTAGGGTATACACTCCCACTAATATATAGTAGTAAACACATGTACGAAACTTGAATGGAGAGGCACACACATAAAGAATAACTAAGAATGAGGTATACAACAGGTGGCCAGGGTACAAAGAACATAATTGTTAATAGATGTAATTTTACCTTTGTCACATGCGTATATATCTATATATACCTCTATATACAGAAGTATACATATATGCATATATGTATAAATACAAAATTCATATATCTAAATATATCTATATATAATCTTTGTAAATTAAAAAAAATTTAGATATACTAGTGAAATCATTGAGTCTTCATATTATTCTTGGGAGTTAGGTAAGAAAGAAATACATTGTCCTTTCTGTCAGATTAAAAAAAACAGCAACTGAGAAACAGGCAAATGAACTGAGTTGCCCAGTCATACAGCTGCTTACTTGCAAAGTAGCACTAGAATCACCAGGTCTCATGATGCCCAATCCTTTATTCATTCTGTTGCTATCATGCTGCCACCCTTTCTATTTTCCAATATTAATTTTTTTCTTTCTTTCTTACCTTCCTGAACATCTGGAACATCTGGAAATAAATATGTTCACGTGAATGCACACACATATACATTTTGTATACCTGTATGTATATGTGTGTATGTATACACACATACACGTATAAAAAAATTCACCTGTTAAAATAGCTATACAAGTCAGGGATTAGAGAATAACACAATTTTTGAATTTTAGAACTGAATGTGTATATGGGCTGTTGAGTAAAGATAGGTGTGATTTTGTAGCATCAGATCCAGATATATCTCTTAGCTTCATTCTAGCAGTTAATACCCATATCCCAAGTTTCTATTCCCAGAGTGGAGGAGTAGAATACTCATAAGAATGATAGATATCTAACTTTGTAACAGCAAAAGATTGCTTTATCACAAATCTTTAAGGGCCATACGGCGGGAAAACCCTGTAAAGTATACACAAATTGTAAAAACAGATTTAGGGGTGTATTCTTCCATCAATATGTCAGCACTGACATGAATAACTTCCATTAGCATTAAAAAGAATTTCCAGGTTAAATCTCCCAAGGAAATAAATCCGCACCGTATCATCTATCTCTCTGACATACTAAATTACTTCCTATGGAGCATGTGGAATTCCTCAAACCAAACAGTCAAATGGAGATGGTATAGTTTAGAATGGTGGTATAGGGGTCGTTCATAATCATTTAGCAAATTAATGGGCCAACATAGCTAGTATCTATTATTTTGCTTAAAACTAGAATGGCGATAATTGGACTATCAAGTACATACAAAGCTGTCTAGAGGACGAATTGAATCAGGATTTGGGATTTCTGCTGAAATACATTGAAAGCATTCCTGATGACACGAATGGGAAGCTACGCCTGGTACATGACATATGATTATCTCATATAGCTCCTCTTCCAAATTATCTTACAAAACCATCCTTTCCTTTCCTTTCCTCTCCTCTCCTCTCCTCCATTTGAAAAGGATAAAATACTGATTTAGACCCAGAGGCCTCACCCCATCAATATCAGACTGTTTGATAATATGCACAGATTTGATACAAAAAACTCCCATGATTATAGGATATTCATTTGTAGGTCAAAATATGTGTATTTCTAATAAAAAGTACTTATTGAAAACTCAAGAAAAACCCTTCAGAATATACACATAAAAATTACTATGCCTAACAGTGATTCATGGTAACAAAAGTATAGAGTTCAAAAGTTCCTATATCCTAGGGCTGTGTGTTCTCCTATGTATCAATCAGTCCCTTACTTTAATATTATTTCTGATATTGGCATTTTATCATTTTTCAAAAGAACAACAAAAAATTCTCCCTTGATCAAATGGGTGCGGGCTAGTTTGCTCTTTGTTTCTGTTGTGATGACATTTGTCTTATTAGTCGCTTAAAGAATATCCCCCTGGCAGAACCATAATAATTTGATACTATTCTTTTTTCTTTCTTTTCTAAAAGTTGAGACCTACTCAAGGAACCTGACTAAACTGACTTAAGAAAGCTGATTATTAAATTTTCAGTGTGAGCATTCATTTCTCAGAAGTTGGGAAACTGAATCAAGATTTGATTTATTGTTTTGTTGGCTGTATAAAATTAAGAACACAATGGATAAAATGTTAATAATTCAGATTTAACTGAAAAGTATGTACATTATATTTTCCTAGAGAGTGTCATTAAATATTTAACAGCACATGGACCTAATAAAAGTCTCCTAGTTTATTTACTCCAGCCTCCTTTTTCTGACAATCATATTGGAGAACATCAGGTAGAAGGTGTGTTTACATAGCTTACCAATGACTTCAAAATGTCTATTTTCTTCTTAATCATAAATCCATTATTTTATCTAATCTTTTTTCTATAGTTATTTATAATTTCAGTTAGGAGAGGAGACAAGTTACCATAGATTTATTATCATTATATCATGTTAATTTCTTGAAGGTTCAATTTCTTTTTTTTTTTCTTTTTTTCTTTCTTTCTTTTTCTTTTTCTTTTTTTTTTTTTTTGGCTAGGCAATGGGGTTAAGTGAGTTGCCCAAGGTCACACAGCTAGTAAGTGTCAAGTTCCTGAGGGTAGATTTTAATTCAGGTCCTCCTGACTCCAGGGCTGGTGCTCTATCCACAAGGCTCAGTTTCTTTATCTTTAAAACAAAATGATAATACTTGCCCTCAGTGTTGTTAATAGGAAAGTTCTTTGTAAATGATAGGTCTCTATATAAATAAATATTTTATTATGTCCTTTTTTTATTCTAATATGACTCAAGCTTCAAAAGTGTGATTTTATATACTCCCACATGGTTTTCTGTAAGTATCTTGCATTTCCTGATAACCTTATCTATCATATAAAGCAGCCCTTAATCCCCTTCCTCATCTACTTAGAGCTTGAGACCTTTTATACTTTCTTTCTTTCTTTGTTTGACCAGACCTGCTTATCAGTTGCCAGGCCTATTTCTATTAATCCTTGGAGATTTTGATTAGAGCTAGAGTCAATGCTTCTCAAACATCATTTACATGGAACATAGCTACCCTTTAGTAGGGACCCTTCAAAAGATTCTGCTCACATGGGATGGATTCTATACTATGGAGCCTGACCCCAATTGGAACATGTTCTTTTTGGCTTACTAATATCATCTTGCCAAAATAAAATCATAGGGAAATTACAATGTACAATATGGTTATCAGATACGGGATAGATTTTTTTTTCCATTTCTTCAACTACAGAAATGCAGAAGATGCAAAGCATACATAAGAAACCTAAAAGACCAGACTAATCCACTATGCTCATCATTCTCCCTCAGATGAGAAACTATTGAACAAATGGTCCCCTTTTAACACAACATGAGCCTTCACTTTTGGAGAAAATAGTGGCAAGTAACATGTGGGATTGACAAGATTCCTAAATCCTAGTATCTTTTAACTCCCAGTTCTTGCTTTAATCCTCCAGTTGTAATAGGATTCTGTTCATGGGCCTCTTTCTGGAGAAGCACTCTATTAAAGTAATGCTCTGGTTTTGGGCAACTGATTTTCAACTCCAGAATTCAGGATCTCTCAAACTGAGGATTACTGAAGAGGTAACACTAAAGGCTAAGAACATCCAATTATCAGTATCCCTGGTCACTGTCATGTGGTCAGAAAGGTGATAGAATGCATCTAGGATTTGGAAGGTCTAGGAAATACAGGCTCAGTTGTTTAAATAAACACATTGGCATTTGCTTTGACTATATGTCACCATTTCTAGTAGAAGAAGAGAATAGAAAAATTCCCTCCCACCCTTGTTGCTCACTGGTTACTAGTGATTTGAGATTTAATTATAACAAACAACATTTCTGATATGGTTTCATTTTGTAACAGCAATGGACATTTGTCTCATTCTTCTTCTGACAGCAGGTTGACTCAACTTCTTCACTTGATCTGATGAAATTGTACTGAGCTGGTTTTTCCACTTTTATTTAGTTCTCTGTCAGCTGAGTATTGGATTTCATGACATACATATATTTGTTCTCTTTTGTTGTATTTTAAATTCCATAATTATTAAGAATGAATATTCCACCAAGAAAATATGCAACAGTTGTAACTCTTAAAGATCACAATTCAATGATTATTAAAGATATTGAAAATGTTGGTGTGGGGAAATCAAGTGTTTCCAAGATCATTTAAGTCCATAATGAAATACAATAAGTAATGCCAAAGGAAGTTGTGGTTAACAGGAAAAATCATACTAAAAATTGTAAAATTATTGCTGATTAATTATTAGCCTAATTAATTCTTAGAAAATAATCAAAGGTCTTCAAAGGAATCTTGCAGCTGGAGGTATTGTCATTGACTTCTACAGCACAGAACTGGATTTCTGGATTTTGAAGAAAAGTGAGAAAATACATTTTTTTAAAGTTATTCATAATTGCTATGAGGGAAAAATGCTTGTCTTATCTTGATCAAGATAGCACTTAAAATGAAAAACTGAAGATTTCAAAAAAGGTAAAAGGCAGTTGTAGCTTTTAAAATTTACTTTTAAACATTCCAGGATATGCCAAAATTATCCAAAATTATTATAGAAGGCTATTTGAGCCTGTGAAACCAGGTATCTTTATCAGACCATAAAACATACAAACAAAAAGTTTGGTGGATTCAAAAAAAATATTATAGTCATCCTATTAACCTTGAAATCTTGTCTCCATTGAGGTAATGATTAACTTTGTTTGTATATTGCTATAATATGAATCACAAGTAGTATGTCATAATTAATTTTTTGAAAAATCTTACCTTGAGTCCAGAAAGACCTAGATTCAGCCCATAGATGATGGCTATGTGGCTTTCAAGGTGTCTCAGTGCTCTAGGTAACTCTTAGACAGGAGTTCTTAAACTTTTTGGTGTGTGTCATAGACCCCTTTGGCAGTCCTATAAAGCTTTTGGGGTTTTCTCCAAATAATTTTTTTTAATAATCGTAGCACATGTTAAATTTCTGCCAAAGGTTAATGAACATAAAGATTCAATTTTCCCCAGTTTAGGTTCATGGATTTCATGAAATTTATCCATGAATACCTTCCTTCACCAGCCCAGGTTAAAACTACTATTCCAAAACTATAATTTGCATAGAAATGACTTATCTGTCTTGGTATCAGACTTTTTATCACCAGGATTTTCCTACACCAATGAAAGAATACATTCAGTCACCATATCTCTTGAAAAGCAGAATTCTACTGGAATTGTGGAAATTCTCAAATGGAGGTGCAATACTGGGAAACAACTTTGCATCAACATAGATGATTAAAAAATTTATTGATGAGCTAAGGAAGTAAAATAGTTTAAAATCCATTGAAAAATGTCAGCTACAATCAAGGTTACTTTCGGGAAAAAAATAGACTATTTGTCAAAGGTACACTTAATATTCGATGTAATATGTGTTTTTATATTTGAACTCAACGCCATGTTATCTAAAACAAATCATTCCTGCAAAAAAAAAGACTTATTATGTATTAAATGTTTTGATTAAAAGGTTCAAAAAGTTGTAGGGTTTATTGTGCAAGTCAATAAATTAAGCATTATTGTTATCTCAATTATTTGCTATCTTACTTTTGAGCCAAAGGAGGAAAAGGTGGAGTAGACAAACCTAAAACTATTTTGTAGCTCACATTTGTAGGCTATAGTGAGGTAGGGTTGTTTTCTCTAGTAAGGGTATATTGTTCTGGGACACAGTCAACCAAGCATAGGAAGACAGCCCTAGTCACAGTTTGCTTATCCATTCAGCAAGGGGCTAGGAAAGAATAGTAACTAGCTTCATAAGAGGTTCTTCCTTCTAAGTAAGTTCCAAGCACTTAAATTCCATCAAATTGATTAGTGAGACGTATTAAACTGGTCAGTGTGGAATAGTGGATAGCTTACAATGCTGTCTCAGACACTTCTTAACTATTTGACCCAGGGCAAGTAATTTAGCTTCCCTGTGCCTGTTTCTTCATCCTTATAATGAGGGACCTGAACATGGTGGCCTTTAAAGGCTTTTCCAGGTCTAAATCTGGAATTCTATGATCATTCCTGATACAAAATCATACATTTTGGTGAAGATTGAAATAATTCATTTTTTTCAGTTTCTGGTGTCATAGTGCCAGAAACATAGGATTAAGTGATTTTTTTCTCCCTTCATGTTGACTGATTTGGAGATGGAATTCACCAAATATTTTGGCCACTTTTAATCCAGATCTATTCTGTTCATAGTCTGTGATTTATGCAGACAGCAGAACAAAGCATAGTATCATCTAGGGAAGCATCTATAAATATTCATTCCAACTGATCTTCCCATGAAGCATAGAGCATTTATTCATATTCATATTTGGAATGATCAAAAATATATCACATGGCTAACAGGAATGCCCAGTAGAATATACATCATCATTCAGATATTTAGTTCACTCTTCATAGCTAAGGTCTTAATTTGTAGAACCAGGGGATGGAGAACAGGAACAAATTAGGCAGACTCAGCATGGTAATTTTCCCCAGAAACTATACTATGTACTCCTTACACAACTAATAAGACAAATGTCACAACTAGAGAACCAAAGACTATTTTCCATCCATTGCAGAGTAAAGAAACATTATTTGTTTATGTCCCAAAGGAAATAACTTGCTTATATCACTCTGTCAGGAAACCATGAAGAATACAACAGAATTAACTGCTAACCAGGATCAGAGGAAATAATATGGTGAAAGAGGAATCTGGAAATGCTGTGTCTACTGCCACATCTTCCTAATTGGTCAAGAGATAGATCAAACTGGAGAAAGATGGATGATGGAATGATTCTGTCATTGTCTAATAACTCCATATTTTTGCATTTCAAAGAACAACAGAATTTTGGAATTGGAAGAAACTTCAATAGTTACCTTTCCAGTTCAACTCAAAACCAAAAAAGAATTACCACTACAAGATATCTGACAAGTGAACATATAACCTTGGCTTTAAAACCTCCCATGAGGAGAAACATATTCCCTGTTCTTACAACCATCCTAATGATGCCTCTTTGCAACTCCCACATGTTGTTCCTAGTTCTGCCTTTGGGGTGTAATGGAATAATTCTAATCCCTATTCCATGTCACATCTTTTCCACTACCTGAACAAAGTTGTTGTCCCTCCTCATTCTCTCTACCACCCCTCCTCAGGTTTCTCTTTTCTTGGCTAAACATTCCCCTTTTCTTCCATTGGTCCCTGTATATGGCATGGACTCAAATCCTTTTACAATATAGTTTGTCTCTACTGGAAATTCTTCAGTTTTTTGTTTGTTTAATGATTTTCCTAAATTGTGGTACCTAGAAATTAACACAGTACTCCAGATGCATACAGTTGCTCTCTGATTTCCTTCTACCTTTCTGTTTCAAAAATGCTTTTCATCCTGAACTATTGCCTTTCTGGGTACAATCTCCATTCCCCTTCTGCCTTTTCTTTTGTTCTCATCACTCACTAGTTCAGCCATCTCCCTTATCATTATACATATACACATATATATATATATATATATGTATGTATGTATTTGTACTTGCCCCTCACACTGAGGTCTCTAGAACTTTCTACCTCTAGAACTTTCTACCTCCCCTTAATTGATTCCTCTTTATCCCCATTTTCCCCTTTTATACTCTTTTCATCTCTCATTAGAAACTAAAAACATCCATTTTCCCCGACACTATCCCAGTCCTTGTCATGCTCTTCAATACTAGTTGATTCTCTCACCATCACTCCCCTTTCCACATCCAATTCATAGGGCCAGGAAAATAATTTTGGATATCCTCTCTTTCATACCACCACTTCCCAGGTTTCCAATTCATGTAATAACCTTTCTTCCTTTATAGTTCACATCATCCCACCATCTTCTAATCCTTGCGATTAATAGTTATGAATTACTAGCATTATCCCTTTTTCCTTCATGATTTCAGCATATGGATTTTAGTCATTTTTCTCCTCTACCCTGTCATCACCTCCTGATATTCCCACATTCATCATTGTCAGGACTCCCATGCCAAGACCACTCCTCTCTTTTCTTATTATTAGGAGACACTTTGTTTTCTAGAGCTACGGCACAACAAGCAAACTGTACCCTGAGCTTAGCATAACGTCAGTCCTTTGCGCTTACACTCTGGATGAATTCTGCTGCAGCTAAATCACAGAATTAACTCAAACCAGCCCCAGGTAGTCCCTGAGCTCAGACAAGCATCTGCAGGAAGCGTGTTCTGATCATGAAGCTCTGCCATGAATAGACTTATTTTTTTCACTAGGAAAACTTGTCTCATTGCTGTTACACCTCACTGCTGCAATTACAGCTCACTACTTGGTTCTTTGTCTAGTCACAACAACATATATCAAGGCTTAGCCTCACTGCCTTGGGTGTCCTCTGTCTTAGAGGAGACCCCAGCCAGCATGCATGTCTAATTTCCATTCTCCAATGGAAAAGAAGCCTTTTTCTGTAACCTCTGTGAGCTCTTTGGTATTTTCAGGATTAACACCATAACTCTTTCCATTCACTGGCTTTTTGTTCCTTAGACCACAGTCCAGTGACATCCATCACCATTCTAACTCAACCAGCTATATGGTACACTTTAGGATTCACTGTTACTTAAAGTTGTCTCATCTCTAAAACCCTGAAATATAAAGTTTCCTTATGTGACAATAAATTCTGTTCTTTCCTATTCTTTTACAGCCATCCTCATGCTGAATCTTTTCTTCCTGTTACCTTGACCTCAGGTCCCTCGTTCCCTATTTCCCAATTCATGACTAGTTTTTTACATTGATTCTTTCCTTTCTAAAACAAGGGAACATGGATGAAGAGGACTTCATAAGGCTAAAAGAGAGACTGGAGGAGAACCATGAAAAAATCCATGTCTTGAAAACCAAAGAAAGAGAGAATATCAAGAATGAAGGAGTGGTCAACAGTGCCAATTGAAGGGGGATAAAAGTTTGCCTTTGAAGCTTCAATTTCACCACTGCCTACTTGTTCCTCAGTCCTTTGTAATTTGAATTCTAACCTTCCCATTCTGTTTTAAGTGATCTCTCCAGAATAACCATTGACCACTCCTTCCTTGCTGGTATTCTTTTTCCATTGGTTTTCAGGACATGGATTTTTCATGATTGTTCTCCAGCCTCTCTGCCTTATAAATTCCTCCTCTTCCAAGTCCTCTAAAGATGGGCATCTCTCAAATCTCTGACATGTGACAAATTCCTTCCCTCTAGAATCTTTTGTAATTAGTTTGTGATATGTACCTTATGTTTCTCTTGAATCTTGTATGTCAAATTTTCTATTAAGTTCAGGGTTTTTTTAAACAAAATCTTTAAACCTAGAAATTCATTGAATATCCATTTTTTTATTCAAGATTATGCTTAACTTTATGGGGTACAATATTTTTGGCCACAACCCCAGTTATTTTGCTCTTTGATATATCATGTTCCGAGAACTGCAGTCTTTTTCTGTTGCCATTGCTGGTCTTGTGTGATTCTAATTGTGGCACCACCATATTTGAATAATTTTTTCCTATTGTTTGTAACATTTTGTCTTTGAACTGGAGGTTTCAGAATTTGACTATGATATTCCTGTAGATTTTTGTAGAATTTCTTTCAAGTGGTGATCAGTGGATTTTTCTAGTTCTACTTTCCCCTCTTGTTCTAACATGTCAGGACAATTTTCTTTGATTATTGCTTGTATTATTATATCAAGATTTTTTTTTTATCATAGCTTTCAGGTAGTCTGATTATTCTTATGTTTTTTCTTCTTGATCTGTTCTCCAGATCAGTCATTTTCCTTATGAGATGTTTCACATTTTCTCCTATTTTTTTCATTCTTCATATTTTGTTTATCATTGCTTGGTCTCATAACTTCTCCGGCTTTTCCTTGCCCAATTCTAATTTTCAAGGAGTCATTTTCTTCCTTAAGTTTCTGGATCTCCTTTTCCAATTGGTTGACTTTCTTTTCACAATTTTCTTGTTTTTCTTGGATTGTTCTTATGGGTTTTTTTTTTAAATTTTTCCTCAATCTCTTTCATTTGATTTTTAAAGTCTTTTTAAAATTCATCTATAAATTCTTTTTGAGTAGGTGACCTTTTGATGTTACTCTTTGGGGTAGGAGAGGCTTTTTTTTTTTGCTTCAGTATCCTTCTTTATTCCCATAGTAACTTTCTATAACTGTGTTCTTTCTTTTTTGCCTGCTCATTTTTTTTTTTGTAGCAGCTTATTATTGTAATCACCTCTAGTCCTAGGGGTGGGTGGCCTCAGATTGTCCTTCACTTCTCCCCTCTGTACTGAAACCAAAACCAAGAACTCTATCCTCTGCTTCTGTGTTCAGAGGGAGTGTGCTGATTCCTTCTTTTCCGGGGCCACGTCTCAGCAGCACAGCTGGGTCTGGCATCCTTTACCAGCAGAGGTTCCTTCAGTCTTCATCCACTCAGACTCCTGACTCTCCTCACTATCTGGGAGGTAAAAATTTCTGAGGCTGGAGCTGATGCTACCTCCCAATTTAGCTAGCCCTGGGGCTCATCACTTGGTGTGTCAGTGGAACTAGTTTAGGGATGTCTGTACTTCACGGGGACTAAACCTCAGTCCTGGGATTTTTCTTCTGATTTTGTCCAGTTGCCCCAGAAGGACCACTGCTCTGCCTCAACTCTGGTTTATTTTTACCACTCTATGTTCGCCCTAAGACTCTATTTTGTCTTCTTTGTGGGAAAAATCTGGAGAACTTGGAATTTTCTGATCTACTTTGCCATCTTCCCAGAATCCTCTACACACTTCACTTTTTATAGTTATTTGTGTGAGTGGCTCATGAATCAACTAAACTGTAAATTCTGAGTGCAGGGATTTTTGTTTTTGTTTATTTGTTGTTATTGTTGTTGTTTACTGTATATTGCAAGAACCTATGAAGGGTACAATTCCCTATATGTGAGGTTGTTATTGATTGGTCCACTAATCATGTCCAACTCTTCATGACTCCATTTGGGATTTTCTTGGCAAAGATACTGGAGTGGTTTGCCATTTTCCTTTTCAGCTCATTTTAAAGTTGAGGAAAGTGAGGCAAACAGATTTAAGTGACTTGACCAGGCTCACAAAGCTAGCAAGTATCTGAGGCTGGATTTGAACTCAGGTCCTCCTGACTACAGGGTGGACACTCTATCTACTGTGCTACCTAGCTTCTAGAGATTGTTTAATTTTATATTTCTTTCTTTTTTAAATTTAATTGCTTCTGCCCCTTAAAATGTCAAAATTCAAATGGAGATTTATGGTCTTGTATCATGATCACTGGTTTAGAGGTTATATAGTTTGCATTCTAAATCTCACTGTGTTACTAGCAAACTGTTTCATCTACTCTATGGTCTTTAGTTTCCTCACCTGTAAAATGAGAGTACCACTCCTGCACTAAACATCCATTTGCTGATTTGTTAAGTCAACTTGACTCTCTGGTTAGAGTGTAGCTAAATGCCTTTAGAAAGTGCTCCTTTAGAGTTATGTGCTTCTGGAAATAAATAGTCTAGCAGTGTAGACATGGCAAATAAAAATATTTTATTGAAAACTTTTCTCATAGCCAGCCACATAAAATGATTTTTTTTCAAATGAAATGATTTTTTCTTTCTTTTCTTTGTTTTTAATAGAAGAGTCCACCTGTCTACTAAAATGAAGTAGTCCTGGGCTTTGACTCAAATTATGGACATTGGGAAAACAGTTTGGGATGCTTAAGATTAATGAAGAGGATCTGAAATTTTTCAAGCATTATAGAATATTAGTGATGGATGGAATGTTATAAAGCTTCTAGTCCAATTCTTTAATTTACTGATGTGGAAACAAGGCCATGTAGGAAATAAATATAGTAATAGGAAAAAAAATTGTTAAATACTTACTATGTTCCAAAAACTCTGCCAAACCCTATGGATACAAATGAAAAATAAAGCTATTATTTGCTTCAAAAACCTTATGTCCTATTAAAAGGAGCAAGCACATTTAGGAGAGTGATGCTGAGAAAGGAATGCTTTGGTTTTTAAAATCATAGTAACAATGAGAAAAAGCCATAAGAAAAGAAATTGACACATCCTTTTTAAGAGCCATGATAGAATTGATTTGATTTTGGTTTCAGACTTGGAAGGCATAGGGAAGTATAAATTCAGAAACATAGATGCTATGGAAGTGATCACTGGGGAAATAAGTATTACCAGAATCATCCAAGGTATAGATATAATAGGCGAATGGAAGTTATGAATAAGAATGGTGGGATCACAAGTCAGGAAATCATGGGATAAAAGGGTTAAATTGTCTGAGGGATGGTTTTTGGCCTGGACAGTATGGCATGCTAGAAAATGAGCCTGCTTTTACATAGAAAATTATTTGCTTGAGGTAACACAATGATTTAAAAGAAGAGGTGGGAACAGAACTGAAGATTCCTAATTTTGAGGTAAATGTTCTTTTTATGACATACCTGCTGACTCCCAGAATACAAAAGTTCTTCTTTTACAATAAGCTGGCAAGGTAAGTTTTAATAAATCAAACAAACAATCCTGACTGGTAGTCAAAAAGAGGATAACGAAAAATAATTTTAAAAATTGTCAGAATTGCTGAAAAATGTTTTTAGCTCAATAACTAAGGTGATTGACTACTGAATTACCAAATAACCAACATCTCTTTGTGTGTTTGTGTTCTAGTTTTTGCCTCTGTCTGAAACACTCTGGGAATATAGAAGCAATCACAGTCAAATCTAAGTAAGACCAGTAAGTGGCTTATCTCCTTGACAAATCCTGCTCCTTTAATCCAGACTTAAGGTTATCAGAATTGGTATAACATTAGTATCAGACATAGAGGTGGCATTATAAAGCTAGTCAAACTAGTTGCTTGACATTGTTTAGACCAAATGAATGTTTAGATGATTATTTTTTAATATTTTCATTTCATTTTATTCATATTATATTGTCACTGTATCTACAAAACCACAGTCAATTCAATTTTTTTAAAATGAGGTGCATTGGATATTTCTTATGGTGAAATCCAAAAATCTAAATAGTTAATGGAATTCCATATTGAATTGAAAGGAATACAATACAATACAATACAAAAGTATCTACTCCATAAGTTATAATCTTAGGAGCTGTGTGAGTCACTTAGACATTTAATAACTTGCCCAGGATCATTTAGCTAATATGCGTCAGACATCAGACTTGGAATCAGGTCTTCCTAATTCTGAGATCAGGTTTTTAACCACTTGGCTACCCTCCCTTTCTAAAACATAGAAATTTAAAAGTATCTTAATGTTGTGAGGCATTTCTCCATTTCTTAAAAAAACAAAACATAACAAAAAAAAAACAAAGTTGCTTCTATGGATTGTACTTCATAAAGAAGATGTAATTTTAAACATTACAATGAATTTAACAGACATTAGCATACATGAACATTTCAAAAAACTAAGAACCAAAAATATTGCAATTGAAATTATAAACTTGTTATGCAGTTTTAAAGTGCATATTAAATTTAACACAGTAGCTACTACTTTGCTTGTGAGTGACCCCTTCTGAACTTCTATTCTTGCTTACATTTTGTTTTAATGTAAGAAGATACTAATGATAGAATGTTTACGTGTTACATGTTCAGGTTAACATGACAGGATAAGATCCTCAGTCTATTTCACTTATCCCCATCCTCCCACATGGAAGGAATCAAGCTAGGCTTCAAGGTCTTTTTGATATTATCTCCTAATCACAAAATTATACATCCACTTTCTCTTTGTGTATCTTCAACATATAGGTTCATATATACATTATCAAACATCCACACCACTTTTTTTTAAAATACAGAAACACAATAAATATCACTAAAAGAAATGAGATTATTTTACAGGAGCGAATAGTAAATACGTGCTATGTAATGTTCATCTTGTCAGAGTTAAGTGCTTTTCCAAGAAGTCTGCCTATAATCAATTGACTAATATATACATATATGTGTGTGTGTGTGTGTGTGTGTGTGTGTGTGTGTGTGTGCATAGTTTCTAGCCAAGGCAAAAAACAAACAAATTCCTTTTTAATATTTTCTTGTCTGTCACCTGCTCTGAGTTTGTTGCTATTCATACTTGATCTCACTAGCCAATGGGATAATCAGTTTGGTAAATGGCAGTCATTTACTTATAATGTAAATAAGTTTATGTCCCATTCAGTTGTAAAGAGGAGATAAAGTTACTCAAATTAAGTATATTGTGAATCATTTAGATGATAGACCAGTCTGTTTGGAAGGACAAAAATCATACAAATACCATTATTGTATTGTGCTCTTCTTACATCTCTTCTTTTTTCTTCTTTCTTTTCCTTCCCCAATTAATAAAGGGAAGAGAAGTCAATTGAATGGAATGGATGCATTCCAACAGTGTATCCTCTTGGAATGAAAAAAAATGGACATTATGGATATATTTTAAGGAAAGGGAAGTGGAGCCATTTCTTTGTAACATGGTTCTGGCAGTGAATGTGTGCTCCACTCAGTGTCCTAAAGTGGTTTCTCCATCAAAAGCTTAGCTTCCACTGAATCCCAGCATCAAGGAATTCAATTTGCTAATTTATTTCATGGGCAAGCTCAAAAGGACTGTGTTAGTTAGCTATTTCTGGAGCTCTCAGCCCGTAGACAGTAAGGGGTTCAGATACTTGATCACAGAGAGATTATCAGGATCCCTTTGCTAGCGCTGGGGACTGACAGGACTCTGTTGCATTATCTATATTCAGATATGAGTTGCAGTCTTAGGTTCCAGGGAAAGGAGGAGCACAGCACACCAGAGCTTGTGGTCACAGGGAAGCATAGACCCTAGTCACAGTTCCAGAGTAGAAAAGAGCGGTTGTATCACTCACAGACCGGAGCAAAGGTCAGGAGAGTAATAAACACACCTCTCCTTAAATCATACCACCTTGGAAGAACTAAAAGCTTGCAGATCGAAGCATACCATTTGCTATTTTTCCTTTTTCTGGTGGTTCCTCCTATTGGTTCTAATTCTTTCTTACAACATCACTAATGTGAAAATATGTTTAATAGGAATGTATATGTATAGCCTATATCAGATTGCATGCCGTCTAGGGGAGGGAAAAATATAAAACTCAGAAGATTATGGAAGTGATTGTTGATAATTCAAAATAAATTAATTAAAAATAAATAAATAAAAGAATTAGAAATTGAAGGGATGCTCATGAACTGGAGAATGGCTGAACAAGTTGTGGTATATTATTGTAATGACAAGTAGGATGATTTTAGAAAAACCTGGAAAGACTTATATGAACTGATACAAAATTAAATGAGTGGAACCAGGAGAACATTTTACATAGTAATAGCAATATCCTATGATGAAGAACTGTGAATGATTTAGCTGTTCTCAGGAGTGCAATGATCCAAGACAATCCCAAAGGATTCATGATGAAAAATGCTATCCATCTCTAGAGAAAGAATTGATGTCTGAATATAGACAAAAGCATACTCTTTGTTCATCTTTCTTTTTTCCTTCCTTCTTTCCTTCTTTCCTTCCTTCTTTCCTTTCTTCCTTTCTTTCTGAATCTTCTTGCACAAAATGATTAATATGGAAATATTTTACATGATTTCATATGTATAATCTTTATAAGATTGCTTACCATCTCAAGGAGAGGGAAGATAGAATTTGGAACTCAAAACTTAAAAAAAGTTAATTATTTTTACTTGCAATTGGGAAGAAAATAAAATATTATTTTAAAAAGATAGTCATTTAGTAAAGAGGCAGCTTCTTAAATAGTTAGAAATTGAACAGGACAGTTTCAAAATGATATGAATATGGAAGAAGAATAATCAGAAAAATGTAGAATATCTAATGATGAAACATTTTCCAGCAATTGCCATTACTTCCTATTGTCTGGGATGATGGTTAAGAATTTATATCTAGTAATAACAGAGAGTCAGCAGGTAGGTGGCACATGGATTGAGTGCTGGCTCTGAAGTCAGGAAGAATTGAGTTCAAATCTGGCCTCAGATACTAGCTGTGTGCCTTTTGGCAAGTCACTTAACCCTGATTGCCTCAGTTCCTCATCTGTAAAATGAGATGGAGAAAGAAATAGCAAACCCCTCCAGTATCTTTCCCAAATGAGGTCATGAATAGCTGCACATGACTGAAACAACTGAAGAAACAAACAAACACACACACACACACACACACACACACACACACACACACACACACA
>NW_020950326.1:2451897-2537135 GCF_900497805.2 Vombatus ursinus | reverse complement strand
ACACACACACACACACACACACACACACACACACACACACACACACAACAAGCTCCATAGGTTTTCCACTGAGACCAATGCATATAAGTCAGGGAAACAGGCATCCAATGGTTCTTTTTCTAGACTTACGGCCAGGACAGATTCTTCTGAGTAGTTAGAGGTCTGCTCTTGTCCAACTGACTCTGCAATATGCTGGAGTCATGGAGAGTCACATACTACATAAATGACTCAACAACTACAAGAACATGCCCATGAAAATACTTAATCTCAGGGCAGCTAGGTGGTACAGTGGCTAGAGTACCAGCCCTGAAGTCAGGAGGACCTGAGTTCAAATCTGACCTCAGACTAAACACTTAATACTTACTAGCTGTGTGACCCTGGGCAAGTCACTTAACCCCAATTGCCTAAAAAAAAAATACTTAATCTCAGAAAAATTCTTCACATGCAATAAACAACCATTTACATTTCATAGTTTGCTCCTTTGTGCTCTTTCAAAACCTTGCTCCATGAGAACCTTTCTCTGGGAATTTTCGCTCTTTTGCTCAACTCATGACTCTCTGTTTAGCTTCCTAAACCAATTGAATTTAGGAACTACAATCTATCTTTATTTGCTTAGATGTTGGTTTGAATCATACATTTCTCTAAATAGATTCTTTTTTTTTTCTTTTTGTTAATTTCTATTAATCTTTAGTAAACTCATCCATTCACACTCTTACAGTCAGATGAAATCTTAGGATCATAAAACTAGAGGTGAAAGGGATAATAGAGGACATCTAAATCAAAATTTTTATCTTACTAATGAGGAAACTGAGGCCAAGAGAGGTGAAAAGTGTTACCCAAGATCACACAGATAGGATGTATGTTATTCTAGAGCTAAGGAAATCATTCTTCCATTGGAAATCATCATGCATTTTGTGTCTTCTGAGATGCTAAACATTCAATGGATCAGAGATACTTATCACATGGATTTTTATGGTTTTTCACCATGTAGACCAGTTATTCTTTTAAAAAACAAAAACAGAATTGGTCAGTTTTCTGCTATTTGTCACTGCGGAAAAACAGGATATACAATTGTTTCTGAAAATTACTATTGTTCTGTTTAGGTCACCTTTGCTATGGATGTATTGATTTTTCAGCCATGGGCACTTGCAAAGATCATTACCACAAGGCCTGACACATGGTAGGGGCTTAATAAATTGTTTTTGATTTCTTGTTTGAGTTTCTCCAATGTTAAGCAACTGTGTCCTGTAGAGGGAGCTCCTCAATTAATGAAATCACAGATCCTTGAACCATTGAAATCAAATTTCAAAAAAAAAAATCCCACTGAAACTGAATTTTCATCTTCATCAAATCATTTGTCTAACCCCTCTAAATAGAAGGTGCAATGACAGGTAGGATTGCTCTTTCTGATCATTTTGTGAGTTTTATTCTTATGAACAGAAAGGACCTTTGAAATTGAAGATAAATTTTATACTCTAGCTCTGCTTCTTCCTCCTTTGCAATGAATGTGCCTTTGTAAAGAACTTACCTACTATTGCTCTTCAGGAAGCTCCTTTATGTTGGAAGTGAACAATTGTTCTATTTGTTTTGTGTGGTTTTATTTCCTATATATAGGGACCTTCATTTATGGTACCAGAGGGCTAGTGACTTAACCTATTTTGCTTTGAAATAGCCATCTATGGGGTGTCACACATCTGCTTTGAGTGTCTTCAAAGCTGACTTACTGGCCCATCTAATTTTCCAAGTGTAACAGAAGTGCACAGAAGTGGTGTGAGCCTTTCCTATTATATACCAAGAGCTTGTCTGAAATAGTTTGGCAGGGAGAAAATATATCTGTTAGTTTGTTATTGTTACTTTATTAATTTCCTTGGCAGGAAGTAGCAAAAACATAAAAAAAGGAAGAATATAAAATAGAAATTGCTAAATAGTTATCCATTCACAGAATCAGATAGTAACAGAAATTTACAGCTGTATGGAACCTAAGAAATCATCAAATCCACCTCCATTTTATAAATGAGAAAAGTTAGGCTATGGAAGCTGTGACTTCCCCATGGTTACACAGTAAATGTAATGTGGGATTTGATCCTAGGTATTTTTGATGCCAAAGTCAAATATGCTATTCCCTATATTATGCTGTTTCTCAAGTTCTAGAGTTACAGTCAGAAGAAATGCATTCATAGTCTAGTTTTGCTGCTTCATACTAGAATAATATTGAGCAAATCACTTCGCTTTTCTGTGTCTCAATTTCATCACTTGTAAAATAAAGGTGAATGATTCAATAATCTTTAAGTTTTCTTCTAATTCTTTCTGATTTAATAAAAAAATTTGGGTCTTCATTGCTAGGTCTATATCCCAAAGTCATCGGAAAGGGAAAAGGACCTGTTTATACAAAAATATTTATAGCAACTCTTTTTTTGGTGGCTAAGAATTGGTATTCAAAGGGATAGTCATCAATTGGGGAATGCTTAAACAAGCTGTGGTTATATTTTTGTAATGGAATACCATTGTGCTATAAGAAATGACAAGCAGGGTGATTTCAGAAAATCTGGACTCATATAAACTGATACAAAGTGAAATGAACAGAACCAGGATAATGTTATACACAATAACAGCAATATTGTTCAGTGAAGAACTGTGAATGATTTAGCTATTCTCAGCAATACGATGATCTAAGACAATTCCAAAGGACTAATGATGAAGCATACTATCCACCTTCAGAGAAAGAACTGATATTGTTTGAATACAGATTGAACAATGCTCTTTTTTCACTTTCTTTGATTTTTTTTCTTTTATTTGAGTCTTCTTGTACAAAATGACTGATATGGAAATGTTTTATATGATTACATATGCATAAACTATATCTGACTGCTTACTATTTCAGGGAGGGAGGAGTTAAAGGGAGGAATGGAGGAATAAAATTTGCAAATCAAAACTTGAAAAAATGTTAAAAATTGTTTTAGCATGTAATTGGGGGAAAATAAAGTATATTTTAAATAATTATTTATTTAAAAAAAAGCAGCTGAGAAAATATCAATAACCACTGATTCACTTGCCTGTTCTCCCACTTTTACAAAATTCTTGAGACTATTCTATATAAACATTGAGGAGATCATTAATCAAAGTTTGAGAAGTGAATAGACAGGATTTTGCAAATAATGTTCTATAGGATGCCACATTTTTGTAGTCACAATTGGCTAAATGTAAACAAAATACAAAGTCATTGTGTTTATTATTTTGCTATTTCAAAAAAAAAAGTTTAATTTGGTAGAGCAAAATGCCTTACTGAAAACTCTCTTCCAACAAGGTGCCTCCTGAATATATGTCAAAATTACGAGATCTTGAAGCATATAATAACAGAAATTATTATTCGACTCTCTGAATATTAATAACCAAATGAGGCACTAACAAGACAATGTGTATTAATCAAAGGTATATGTCTCTATCACCGAGGATGTTAATATCAGAAAAGGGGAACCTGTGGGTGGTGAGGCACCCTAGATCTATTTGTCTGTGGATGACTTTTTAAATGCTGACTCAACCTCAGAATAGTGCAAGGACTACTAAAAGAAATCTACAATCAGTTGCAGAAGTGTGATCTACCTTTCTGCACAGGAAAAAGAATCACACGAATACAGAATGTCTATTACCCAGTTTTAGATATGTATCTCAATGGACAACCCATAGAGTTGTATACCTGTTTTTTCATGCCATTCTGTATGACAGAGATATGATTGCCTCAGAGTAGAATAGGAGGAGGAAGAAGAAGAAAGACTAAGGAGAATCACCTTCAGAAAACAGGAAGTCACCTTTAATGATTCCAAGCTTCTCTCTGAAACAAAGGCCTATATTTTAACATTTATATTCTGATTGTGAGACTATATGTTTGTGAATCATAAACCATCACAATCTCCAAAGAAGAATGAAAGTTGTTGGTCACACAAATGACAATGAAGATTTTCATTTTGGTATCACTAGACTGAAAAAGCATAACACATTATCAATGAAAAATTGCACAATGGGATGGCAAAAGGATATCATGAGAGATGTGTGAATGGGGGGAAAAACAAGACTGTCATATAATAAAATCAACCTTTTATCATTAATTTGGTTTTCTTGTCTTTTTGCTAGAATTAGAATTTCTAAAATTATGTCAAAACAGGTGAGTAGAAGGGGCATCCTTGATTTATTCTGGTTTGCATTAGGAAAACATATTCCATAAAAACAATTTTAGAACTTTAATATTTATATTAATGTAAATACCAATTTTGTTTGAAATCTCAATATTGCCACACATAATTTATGTGTGAATCTTCTGATCATTTTATTTGATTTCTTACTTATTCACAGTATTAATGTATTTTTAAAAAAAATAATGATTTGATTTTCTTATCATTCTTAAACATATTATTTGTTAGTCCTTTTAAAGCAGATCTTACTTTTATCTGTTATATAGTCTTTTATTTTACATTTTTTCTTTTTCTCTTCTAATTACTTTCTAGTCATTTCAATTAAATACACAGTTTTTTTCTCTTTTAAAATTTTTGCTAATATATATTAGAAATATAAATTTTCCTTTGATTTTAGCTGCATCTCCAAAATGTTAAAATATTATTTCACTATTATCACTATTTTTAAAATTATCTATTACTTCTATGATTTTTTGCCTCAATCATTATGCAAGATGTGATTGTATTTGTAAACATTTAGGTCTGCATATTTTGTTCATCTGCTATTATTAATAAATCTATTGCATAATGCTTTGTAAATACATATTTTCATATTTTTAAAAATTGTTTTATGCCTTTATGCCCAAACACATGATAAAATATATAACAGCACTACAGGAAAAAGAAGAATATATGTATTACTTAATAGTTCCATTCAGAAGTTGCTACAGGTCAATCAATTCTCATTTTCCACAATTAATTCTATCTATATTTTACTTCTTGTTTAATGACTAGACGTTTTTGAAGATTTTTGACACCATAGATCCTGTGCTGAAATTTGTGTCAGGATGATCAGATTTTGAACTCTTCCTTCTACACTTACTCACTGTGTCACAATAGGCAAGTTCCTCAACATCTTTAATTCTATAAAAATTTTGCATCATAGCATATGACATATGCATCAGAGTTCAACATTCTATTAATCCCAGGCCATAGGAAGTAAAAAAAAAAATTGCAAAACATTTTTCTAGAGTGGATGTCATGCATAGTGATGAAGATAGAAATATCTGAATTTCTCATAATGATTTCATTATAGCTCTAAATGAAAAGATAAGGTTTATGTGTAAAAGTCCAATCTATAGTAATCTAGTTTTTGTATCATCTTGGTCGTGGAAAGTTAGTGATGGAAATGGTCTGATTTTTTTAATGGTAGAAAACGGGTGGGTGGATTTTTGTTGTTGATATTGTTGTTATTTTTTTTCCTGGTCTTTTCATTGTTCTTCCATGTTAAGAAGCTTCCACCACAAAGTAGAGCAATCATTTACCACCCCTACAGCTGCCAGATCCATCTCAAGGGCTTTGATGTTCGTTTGTTTTTTCCTGAAAATTAATTAAGTTGTTTTACAAAAATAGCTTGTTAATTCTGGGCATTGTATCTCACCTTTTATTTCACACTTTCTTTTATGATTCAGTAAAATCAATCTTATTTAATTTTAGGCTTGAATGATCATTGAAGCCTATTTTTCCCAACAACAACCACCACAGTAATATCACTAACAGTCATCCCATGGGGAATGTGATCTCTTTCCTTGGCATTATGCTCAATGTTTAAAGTTGTAGAATTAAGAGGACAGCAAAAAAAAAAAAACATATAAGATATATAAATAACATGAAATTCAGCACTCACCTGACAGAGAACTAGTTAAAGCTGGTGAAATCATCTCAGTCTCATTTCATCTGATCAAGGTCAAATTTCTGAGTAAACCTAGTCTCAGCATAATGATTGCTGTCATAAAATGAAATTATATAGAATTATTGAATGCTCCAAGTAATTCAAACACCATTATATGCTTTTATGATTCATGACAAACTGGTCATCCTGCAGCTAGGGCGTCTTACCAATTCATTTCTAGGCTCTGTTGTTGGAAGAAGAATTAAGCATTTCCTACTTCGAGTGTGTTTTCAGGGTCATCCGTCTGCTGCCTTACTTGCCATTTACCTACATCTACTCTCTTTGAACAAATGAATCAGGTCTTCAGTTCATGCCCATTTTCTACACATATCCAGAGCAGAGAAAGTTCTGCAAGCAATAAGTGACTTTCCAAGCCCTAATTTTACTGAGGGAAATCTTTACTGTAACATGCACTGTGTTAAAAAAAAAAGAAAAAAAAGAAAAAGTACTTGTTGTGAGAGTACTGTTTACCACCAGATGATTAATTTCCCTTGTTCTTCACAAACAAGAAAACCATGTGCCATGAGAAAATGCAGGCAAACACAGGTAGGGTATTGTCACTGTGAGGATGGAATAAGGGAGTCTTAGTTTATTCAAAACTGATTGAATAGCACCATCAGAAACTGTGCTTCTTGCCAAGTCATACAGTTCTCAAATATCAACAGAAGGAGAAATCTCATTTTTGTGACTGCAAGTATTGTCTATGCATATTATTTTTCCCTTGACTAGACCACAGGAGAAACAGTTATCTACATAATCACATTAAGCAAGAAATATTAATTCCAGTACTCGAGTTTTGGTTGTGCTTTTCAGAGACTAAGGCTGCAATTCTAGCAAGCTATATAATTTTGCCCATTGTGGCATAGCAGAAAGAGAGCTGGATATGGAAGTCAAAGATTTTAATATGACTAGCTAAAAAATTAGTTAATTTTTGACCCATATGATCCTTAAGTCCAAGCAATCAATATCAAAGATTATTCCACTTGTAATTTTCCAGTGGATTTTTTTTTTGGCTACCTTACTACATGAATTTTCACTTGGAATCTGTTCTTCGTAGCAGTCATGCATATCAGTGTACATAGACCCTAAAATCTTCTTTAACTCTAAATTGTTGATCATATGATCCTAACTTCTGATTAGAACAGGTTTTGGAGATATAAAATATTTCATGAACTTATAATTTCATCACAGTGAATAGTTTCTTCACCATTGGAGGTTTCAATTATCAGAAATCCAGGAATATGAATTGCTTTTATCTAGTCCTAATAATAATAATAATAGAGGGCAGCTAGCTGGCACAGTGGATAGAGCACCGGCCTTGAAGTCAGGAGGACCTGAGTTCAAATCCAGCCTCAGATCAAACACCTAACACTTACTGACTGTGTGACCCTGGGCAAGTCACTTAACCCCAATTGCCTAAAAATAAAAAATAAAGAATAATAATAATAAACTCAATTGATGGTGGCAAAAGATAGTGATCTAAGTGCTTCTTGGAGCATTTTTTACGTTTGCTAAAACGTTATGTTTTAGGAAATGTAATCATAGTCGAAATTCTGAAGTTTCATTTAGTAGACTTTAGCACTTTTGGTATTAATAAGAATAAATATAGTCATACTACACCTGAGGAAGGGCCAACTCATGGTGATAATTAGATGAAAACTTGGGTAATTCCTACCTGAAAAGAAAAGGAGTCAAGTTCTGAACAGAGAGCCCAGCCAAAAACACAAAGGCCAGATATCGTTTATATCATAGTCCTCTAAGAATGCTTAATCCATGAAGATGAGAAAGCAGGAAAACCAGATGCAGGAGTAGGGGCCAGGATTGGATCAAGAGGTGTGACATGAGGAGAAAATGTTTATTTTCATGAATTAATTTGCTTCCCCAAATCTTTGGTCTTATGGTTTATAACACTCCCTGTTCCATGCCCTAAGCCTTATATGGTCCGAGGTCACATCCACAATGTCTTATTTAGAACTGATCATTCTATTTTTATGCACAATTTATAGATTTTCAATCAGAGAGGTGAACTAACTTGTTTGAAGTCACATAGTTAATTAATAATTGAGCCAATATTTGTACTCAGATTTTTTGACTCCAAATGTAGCTTACTTCATGATAACAGTTGCAACTGGTATCATGATTTATCAGAATTTATGGTTAATTAATATCTTTATGCGGGATATTACCAAATTCATATACTGTTTGTCACTCTCCTAAGCTTCAGTCATATATTAAAAACCATCTTTTGGACATCTTGAACTGGATGTCCTTTAGACTTCTCAAACTCATCATATCTAAAACAGAACTATTTATTTCCCCCAACCCCAACCCCTTCTCTCTTTGCAGACTTCCTATCACTATCTAGGGCACAACCATCTTCCCAATCACCCCAGGTTTACAAACTCATTGTTATTCTTGAAACAATTCACACTCACACTATATATCCAATTTATTGCCAAGTCAGTTATTTCTAACTTTATAACATGTCTTATGATTCACCTTTTTCTAGACCAAAGTCTTAATTCAGTCCTTTATTGACTCTTGCCTAGAGCATTTCTTTAACTTTCTTACTATTCTCCATACCTTGTCTCTCCCCACTCCATTTTCCAGTCAGATACTAAGATATTTTTCTGAAGTATAAGTCTGATCAATGTCACTCAATGAGTTCCAGTGGAACCCTATTACATCCAGGATTTAATAAAATATAATAGTCCTTTAATTGTCATTTAAAGTTCTTCTTGGCCAAGATGGCGGAGGGAAAGCAGTGACTGTCTTGAGTTCTCTCCCAAAGCCCTCCAAATACCTAAAAAAAATGGCTCTAAACAAATTCTAAAGCAGCAGAACCCACAAAAAGACAGAGTGAAACAAATTTCCAGTAAAAGACAGCCTGGATGGTTGATCAGAAAGGTATATCGCTCCAGGTGGGGAGAGGAGCGCAGTTCGATGTGGGTGTGCTGAATCGCAGGCAGCTATGGCAGTTTCCAGACTTCTCAACTCCTGAATGCCAAAGACAACTTAGAAAGTCAGTGGGAAAAGTCTGTGACAGGAGCGCAGTTCGATGTGGGTGTGCTGAATCGCAGGCAGCTATGGCAGTTTCCAGACTTCTCAACTCCTGAATGCCAAAGACAACTTAAAAAGTCAGTGGGAAAAGTCTGTGACTGTGGTGAGAGAGGAGCTAGGTCTCAGCCGCAAGTCTCGAGAGCAGCCCAGGGAACATAGCTTTTTCCTGAGCTTATGGCCCACAGACTGAGGAGGAATCAAGTGGCTGATCAGAGGGGGATTTGCAGGGATCTCTTTGCCAATGCTGAGGCAGGAATCTTTTGCTTTACCGGTGCCTGGATCTGGGTCACAGTTCTGAAGGGTGGTCCTGGGGCAAGGAGGAATGATGATGCGGTGGAGCTTGTTATGGTGGTGGAGAGAAAACACCTCGCCCCTTATCATAGCCCCTTGGAAGAGCTGAAAATTTACAGGTCCCTAGAAATACCTCTGAAAATAGCTGTACAAACCCCCAAAGCTTGGGAGAGTACACTCTTCACATTGTAAGCAGACTTTTACCTTACCAAAGAGTTTAAAACTCAAGTAATTGGCCAGGATTATGAGTAAGCAGCACAAAAAGAGTCAGACTATATTATCTTACTTTGGTGACAAAGAAGATCAAAACATACAACCAGAAGAAGGCAACAAAGCCAAAGCTCCTACATCCAAAGCCTCCAAGAAAAATATGAATCAGTCCCAGCCCTTGGAAGAGCTCAAAAGGGATTTTGAGAAGCAAGTAAGAGAAATAGAGGAAAAACTGAGAGTGATGCAAGAAAATCATGAAAAACAAGTCAACAGCTTGCTAAAGGAGACCCAAAAAAATACTGAAGAAAATAACACCTTAAAAAATAGCCTAACCCAAATGGCAAAGAGGTCTAACAATCCAATGAGGAGAAGAATGCCCTAGAAAGCAAAATTGGCCAAATAGAAGAGAAAGTCCAAAAGATTACTGAAGATGATACTTCCTTAAAAATTAGAATAGAGCAATTAGAAGCTAGTGACTTTATGAGAAAGCAAGACACTGTAAAACAAATCCAAAGAATGAAAAATTAGAAAACAATGTGAAATATCTCCTTGGAAAAACAACTGACCTGGAAAATAGATGCAGGAAGAGAATTTAAAAATTATTGGACTATCTGAAATCCATAATCAAAAAAAGAGCCTAGACATCATCTTTCAAGAAATTATCAAGGAAAACTGTCCTGATATTTTAGAACCAGAGGGCAAAATAGAAATTGAAAGAATCCACCGATCTCCTCCTGAAAGAGATCCCCAAATGAAAACTCCTAGGAATATTGTAGCCAAATTCCAGAGTTCCCAGGTCAAGGAGAAAATATGATAAGCAGCCAGAAAGAAACAATTCAAGTATTGTGGAAACACAATCACAATAACACAAGATTTAGCTGCTTCTACATTAAGGGACAGCAGGGCATGTAATATAATATTCATGAGGGCAAAGGAGATAGGATTACAACCAAGAATCACCTACCCAGCAAAACTGAGTATATTCCTGCAGGGGAAAAAATGGTCATTCAGTGAAATAGAGGATTTTCAAGCATTCTTGATGAAAAGACCAGAGTTGAATAGAAAATTTGATTTTCAAATACAAGACTCGAGTGGAACATGAAGAGGTAAACAGGAAAGAGAAAATCATAAGAGACTTATTAAGGTTGAACTGTTTACATTCCTGCATGGAAAGATGATATTTGTAACTCATGAGACCTTTGTCAGTGTTAGGGTAGTTGGAGGGGAAAAAATTATATGTATGTATATATAGATATAGATAGATAGAGGGCACAGGGTGAGTTGAAAATGAAGAATAAATTAAGGGGTGAGAGAGGAATATACTAAGAGAAGGAGAAAGGGAGAGGTAGAACAGGGTAAATTATCCCACAAAAAAAAAAAACCAGAAAAGAAAAGGCTCTTACAGTGGAGGGGAAATGGGGGAAGGTGAGAGGGAATGAGTGAATCTTATTCTCATAAGATTTGACTTAAGGAGGGAATAACATACACACTCAATTGGGTGTGGAAATCTGTCTTACCCTATAGGAAAATGGCGGGGGGGAAGGGGACAAGAGAGTAGAGGGATGATAGAGAGGAGGGCAGATTGGGAAAGGGAGTAATCAGAAGCAAATACTTCTGAGGAGGGACAGGGTCAAAAGAAAGAATAGAATATTATAATGGGTGGGCGGGATAGGATTAAAGGAAATAGAGTTAGTTTTCCACAGCATGTCTACTATGGAAGTGTTTTGCATAACTGCACATATGTAACCTATATTTAGCTGCTTGCCTTATCAATGAGGGTGGGTGGGGAGGGAGGGAGGGAGAAAATTTGGAACCCAAAGTTCTAAAAACACACGTTTAAAAAAAATGTTTCCACATGCAACTGGGAAATAAGAAATACAGGAAATGGGGTACAGAAATCCATCCTGCCCTACAGGAAAATTGAAGGGGAAGGGGATAAGAGAAGATAAGGGGAGAGATAGAAGGAAAGGCAGACTAGGGGAAGGGGTATTTAGAATGCATGCCATCTTGGGGTGGGGGGAGGGGCGAGATGGGGTGAAAATTTGGAAGTCAAAATTTTGTGGAAATAAATGTTGAAAACAAAAAAAAAGTTACCATAAAAAAAATAAAGTTCTTCTTACCCTAAGGCATTCCTACCTTTGTAGCCTTCTCACTCTTTACTCCCCTCCACATGCTCTGACCCAGCCATACTGCTCTACTTGCTGTTCCTCAAACAAAACTTTCCCTTTCTCAATCCCATACTTTTGTACTTGTCCACCACACCTAGAAAGCTCTACAACCTCATCTCTACCTCTAGCTTCTCTAGACTCCTTCAAGGTCCAACTAAAACCTCAACTTCTTTAGGAGGCCTTTCTAGGTCCCCCTCCAGCTACTAGCCACTTCAATTCTTAGATGACCTTCTATCTACTCTGTATATATCTCATATTTACCTGGTTTATTTACATATTGTATTCTCCATTTGAATGTAAACTTCTTTTAGGCAGTGACTGTTTTCACCTTTCTTTGTATTCTCAGCAAACCTATTGAGAACACAGTAAGTATTCAATAAATGCTTGTTCAGTGCTGACTGACAGAATTCTCCCCAGTCTTTGAAATTTGAGTGAGGCTGATATGTGTAGCTAAAGCTTAGAATATCAAGTCAACTCTCAGGTTTGTGGATAGCAGTAAAAAAAGAAAACCAAACAACAACAAAAAACAAAAAATAGTCAATGAACAATCATGTGATTCATTACTCTTTGCATCATCTTCATGGGAATATCTCTCCTTTGTCCAGTCTCTGCTCACCATGGCTAAGAAAATGACTCTCTCATGTTTTTTTTTCCTCTGGAAAGAGTCAGCCATGTTTTTAGCCATGCTTATCTCACTGCATTCCTAGAAGGAACAGTTGGCTGGCACCTCTCAGAAAGGAAAGCTGACAAGAATTATACTCAGCATACTTATCATCTTGTATTCTGTTTATGTTCATAAGATGGACCTCTTCACATCATATTCACCATTTTGGGTAAGTACTAGGAGGGAGAATACCTAAATGTTCTGCCTACTTGGACTTTCTGAGCTGTTTTTGGCATATTATTAACATAATTATAGTGTTATTTGATCATCCACAAGATATTTTTTCCATTTTAGATAACAATAATAATAACAGCTTATCTTTATAAAATGCTTACTATGTGCCATATCTGTGTTAAAGCTTTATAAATATCATCTCATATGATCCTAACAATAACGCTGGTATGTAGGCGCTATTATTAACCCAATCTTACAGATGAGGAAACTGAGAAAAACAAAACAAATAGACTTGCCCTAGATCACACAGCTAGTTAAGTGTCTGAGGATAGATTTGAACTCAAGTCTTCCTGATGCTAGGTAGGCACAGCTCTCTATTCATTGTGCCTTCTAGCTATTCCCACTGCTCTACCCAGATGGCTAGATAGGTGCATATATATGTACACACACACATATGCAGGTGTTTATATACTTATATGCATGGATGTATGTATATATGTATATACATGTGTATTTATGCAGATATATTCTTGTATTCTAATCATGTTCTATATCAACAGTTGTTTTGGGAGAAAACTCAGTGAATAGGAAAAAAAAATGAGAGAGGACAAAGCAGCCATCATTGGACTACAGTTGGGGGGAATGAATTACCAGTTTGTCCAATTAAACAAAAGGGAAAGTTGACTTTTGTCACATTCTACAAAGGCTTATGAGAACAAATCAACCGGGTTCTGGGGTTAAGGGTCTCATGGAATTAAGTAGTCAGGTATATGCTTACAAGTACATGTGCTAATTGTGTTGATTCTTTTCAGGTTGTAAGTGATTCTTCTGAAGCATATCGGTAAAATTTTTTGAAAAGTGACTTCTATGAGAGAGGAGGATGCACTGTGCATATGAGTTTTTCTCTTACTGAATGCCCATTCTTCCTTAAGTACAGAATTAAATGAATGTAATAATTTCAGCATTTCTGCCTGTCAGGTCTTCTAAATCTGTCTCTGTCTGTCTTTCTCTCTTTCTCTTTCTCTGTCTCTCTGTCTCTGACTCTGACTCTGTCTCTGTCTCTCTCTGTCTCTGTCTTTGTCTCTGTCTCTCTATCTCTTTCTCTGTCTGTCTCTCTCTCTCTCTCTCTCTCTCTCTCTCACACACACACAAACACACACTCATGCACTGAGTTAAAGTAGCTGGAAAAGGAATGACTTATTTTTTCTTTAAATGTTGATACATTAAAAATACATATTGGAAGAAAAAGATGTTGAAGTCAGTCACTTGTGTCCACAAAAGTACTTGAATTCTTTGTGACTGCTCTCTTTCATTCCCTGGGCTTCACCTTCTGCCTGATTTATTCATAAATGAAGTCAATTGACAGATGAGTACTATTGTTCCTCCTTAAATAGATTTTACTGAGAAAGGCCTACAAGGTATCTTTTGTTTATTGTTTAATGATGTGAGTCCCAGGAACATCTTGCCTAAAATCCCCATTGGCCATCTTGGAAAGATCTATCTGAGGATGACCTTAGTTGAGTTGTCATAGAAATAACCCTTTGTATGTCACTTGGTACGCTCTGTTGTGGCTATGATAAAACTGTACAGAATCCTTGTCATGTACAATAGTAGCAAGTTCATCTTTCTAACAATACCTTGCCACCCTTTGTTATCCTCAGGCAACAGCTTCCAAAGAGACACTGACAGAACTGAAAATATTGCCCAAGAGCCCTAAGGGGAAAAAATGGAGGAAGTTTGTTTCTGGGAGTCATGACTCTCAGAAAGTGATTGGGAACACAGACAAAGAAGGAAGGGTTGTATGATACCTGCCAGTGTTCTAGCATAGCTAGTTTAAATCAGCAACCCTATCCTACAAAGTAGGAAACAGAGGACCAGCAGGGTTAAATAACTTGTCTTAGATTGTCTGGGTGATTAAGTAGAAGAGCTGGGATTTGGAATAAAGTACTCTGCTTCCAAGGCCAATGTGATTTTCCACTGTACTATGCTACTTGTCCCCAAACGTAAAGCTGATTGTCAAATGCCATGTTAGTCATTGGTCTCCACGTCTTCTCTAACCCAATGGATTAATATGAATTTGGAATTCTTTTACCCACAATCTTACCTAGTATATTAGAGAGAAAAATCAGTATCACAGTGATTGTTTTAGGACTTGAACTTTATGCTTCTCATATATTGTTCTTTTGGGGGGGTGGGCCAACACACTGCCAGTGGTTGGTAGGCAAGTTAGCCAACCAACAGGGGGAAAGAAGATGGTTCTGATATATAATGTTAAAATTAATAAACAAATGAAATTTTAAAAAATTAATAAATGAACAAATAAACAAATAAATGAGTGGATGAATAATGAATCAATCAATCACTCAATCCTGAGGGCCAATTTCCCATGGCTATGCTCATAACCACCATTGTCACTGTCATTGTGAGGCAAAGAACATGGCCTCTACTTTCTTCTGGGCACTCTCTTCAGGTTACCCTTTCACGACTTCATTTCATCTTCCCTTGGTGTCCATTTTCTTTTGATTTCATCTGGATAAATACAGATTAAGAGAATAGGGTCAAAGAAAATTTATGTTCATATTCTTCCTTCTACTTTCAGGTGGTAGAGAAATGTTCAGAAGACTTGGTTTTTATGCTGATTGAACCAATCACTTGTTGATTGATAGTGAGCAAGTCATTTAACATCTCTGGTTCTCAGCTTCTGTATATGAAAAATGAAGGTGGCGCACTATAGGATTTTGATTGTCCCTTCCAGATCTGATAACAAAAATAATGAATTATAAAGTATGATGCACATAGGAAGTGGGCAGAAGGAAACTGATGAATCAGAACCTTTGGATGTAAGTAAGCTATAACTTCAATGAAATAATAACTTGTAATGGTTTTTTGTGTTATGCCACCACAGTATGACCAGGCCATAGTGGACTTATGAGGAAAGACAATTAATATTAATGACAAACATCATTTTTAGTTGCAAAGAATTGGAAACAAAGTAGACACCATTTGATTGGGGAATATCTAAACAATTTATGGAATGAGAATGTAATTGTATATAACTTGTCAGGAATAATGAATACAGAGGGTCATGGAAAGATTTATATGAACTGATGAAAACTGAAATAGAGCTAAGAAAACAACATATGCAGTAACCAAAACCATGCAAATGGAAAGAAAAATAGCCCCACTGCAAAACAATCAATAATGAATATAGCAAAATTAAAAAGGAAACAAGTGATGGTTCCCAAGAATAAATATGAAAAGACACTCCACTCCTTTGCAGATGTGGGAGGTCCACAATTATAGAATGTTGGAAATATATAGTTTCAGATTTCTTTGGTATGTTGTCTTTTTTCTGATTTCATCTCTCTCTTTCTCTCTCTTTCTCTCTCTTTCTCTTTCTCTCTCTCTCTCTCTCCCTTAAATACAATTTGTTACATGAAAGTCTGTATGGGAAAAGTGAGGGTTACTAAAAGAAACTTACATAATGAAAAAAGATGTCAGCAAAATGTATTTTAAACTATTGATAGCTAATATTGCTATAGCACTTTAAGTTTGGAAAAGCTCTCTCTATATGTGTGTGTATATGTATATGTATACATATGTTTACATAGACACACATTATTTATGCACACATGAAACAACTAGGTGGCTCAGTGGATAAAGCACTGGGACTGGAGTCAGGAAGACCTGAGTTCAAATCCAGCCTCAGACACTTACTAGTTTTGTGACCCTGGGAGAGTCACTTAATTTCTGTTTGCCTTAATCCACTGGGAAAGGAGATGAGAAACCACTCTAGTATCTTTGACAAGAAAACCATGTATTGGGCCACAATGAGTCAGATGTGACCAAATAACAGCCACCAATACATGATATTTCATTCTCACAATAACACTATAAGGTATTATTATTATTCCTATTTAACAGATGAGGAAACTTAAGGTGAAAAAGATTAAGTGACTTGTCTATGGTCACATAGGCAGTCAGGAATTTGAACCTAGGCCCTATAACCCCAGAACTAGTTATGTTTTGGCTATATCCCCTCTTCTGTCTACCATCCCTCCTTCTTTCTGAAAATCATTGTAAAGGGAATCGTAGCCACTAAAAAAGCCATTAATCCCTTGGAAGGAAAGGAGGGGGAGTATTTTTCTCTCATGTAATCAAAAAGGCCCTGGTATAATCTCTGGAAAACATTTAAAACCCATAAATATGAAACTATCACATATTTCTGATCCAGTCTCATCAGATTGCTTCTCTTGCTACTCTAGTAAATTGCATATTGCTTAATTGCATAATTCATCAATTTACAAACTACATTGAGGTCCAAATGTTATTTAAAATGTAATCATTCTAGATAAATACTGTTGCAGCTTTCATTTCAGTTTTTGATCACTGCACAGTAATGCAATATTTCCCATTGAATTTCACTATAGATCATGACCTACTAATATTTTTGGAATGTATTTACTGAATGTCTCTCTAGTACATGCACAATGTATATGATCCAATTCTGGGTATCCTCTGTATACCTTTTGATTAGGTGGCCTTCCTCACATGATAACCTGGAACCTAGGTCATTTATGAAGTGAATTGTGTCAACACAATAGAGAAAAAAATAATATATGACTTCCCTATAAGGAGATAGCATGACACTGTGGAAAGAACATTGGCTGTTGTTGGAAAAACTAGGTTCAAATCTTGCCTGATTCTTACTATCTGGGTGATTTTGGG
This sequence comes from Vombatus ursinus, assembly GCF_900497805.2. Taxonomy (NCBI): domain Eukaryota; kingdom Metazoa; phylum Chordata; class Mammalia; order Diprotodontia; family Vombatidae; genus Vombatus; species Vombatus ursinus. The sequence goes on along the minus strand of NW_020950326.1, from coordinate 2,519,942 downwards.
GAAAAGTCTCTTAACAACTTTAGGCTTCAGCAAAATAAGGAAATCACATTAGATGGTAACCGAGCTCCCTGAGAAATCTAGACCTACGATCCCTTAAAGAGGACATTTATGAGATATTTTTAGCTTAATTTTCTATAAAAATAACTTAAATATGTCCTTTTGTATAAGAATATCATGGAATAAGAATAAGAATATCAGTAATCTCTTGTGCCAGTGCTACTCCTCCCAGAGTACCCTGTACACCCCAGTGAAATAGTCTGTTTCTTGGTAAAACGCACTAGCTCTGGAGTCAGAAGACCTGGTTCCAGTCCTGTTTCCGGTGCTTACCACCTGCATGATTTTGGGGTGAGTGGAGTAGGAACAACTTGTCCCAACATCTATAAAGGCCTCTGAAGCAGGTGCTATGGAGCTTTTAGAGCTTGGTAATTGAAAATGCCAAGGTCATCCACTGCATCTCTGGGCCATCTCCAGTCATCCTGACTTTTTTTTCTGGCATTGGACTTTGATGATTCAGGAAGAGAGAGTGAGGCTTTTACTTTGTGCACCTCTGCCTTACTTACATACAATTCATGCACAAGTCAAGACATCACCACATGATGTCATTTGTGTTCTTTGCGGGAAAAAAGACAAACAGCAACATCTGTGTGACTTTGGATAAGTCACTTCTGCCTGGGCCTCAGTTTCCTCATCAGTAAAATGAGGGGTCTAGATCAGATGGCCTCTGAAGCCCCTTTTAGCTCTAACTCGATAATCTATAATCTTAAAATTTTATGACAAATTCCTGGCTGCACTGACTATTTTTTATTATTTTTTTCTGAAGCTAAACTACTCCAGGATATGAACACATTCAAATGGAGGCAAGTAAGTGACTATACCTGACTGCAAAGGGGTGTTAAAGGGCCACGGTTGAAGTTTAAGTCTTCATTTATTTCAGGGCCACTGACAAATATCATGACTGTGGATGGTCCTTTGTGGGATCCTAGCAGATAGCAGAGATCAGATAATCTGATCCTATATAAATTTATGAAGAATCCTCCTGAAACATCTATTAACACAAAGTCAACCTTGTTGAAGCTGATTTGGAAATGGCCCATTGTCAAAAATAAATAAATAAAAATAAAAATGGTGAATTACCTGAAGTACTTCTTGGTGCTGTCCTGTCTTCTCTTTCTGTGGCATTCTTCCCACTAATAAGAAATAGCGCCATATATCTACAGAGGCCTAACTCTATACAAGCCTGCACTTTATGGAAATGCCCTAGACTTTAAAATTATTCCTCCTTTTTCCCTTAATGTGAGAAGTACTCCAACTAGGTCACTTGCTAAAACTTATTCAATTAAAGGGAAATCATATTAATAAAGTAAATCCTTATCTAGATTCCCACAGAAATATCCTCAAGACTACTGGTATAGTTTTAATTACCCCAAGCCTCTCTCTGAAACAAAAGCCAATCTTTTTAATGTCAGTATTCCTGCAGTGAATGAGATCTGTTCTGAGTTCCTCTTGTTTTTTCTGCCACCCCCATCCCCACTTGCCTTCAATCCTCTCCCCTATATGGTGAAGATAATAGAATAATACACTTGGACTTGGGTTCAAATCTCTCCTCAGACACTTATTAGTGGCGGGACTTGAATTTAACATCTTTCTTACTCAGTTTCCTTATCCCTAAAACTAGAGAGGAGGTATACTAGAATACATTGATATGAAATTCAAATAGGAACACACACCTATGGGTGACATATTGACTTAGAAAACCATTAATTAACATTATCTATGTTGCATTATTTTATTTATTTTGTTAAACATTTCCTAATCCCATTTTAATCTGGTTCTGGCCATACTTGGAAGTTTTCAGGCTGCTTTGGATCATGACTTGGAAACCTCTGTATTTGAAGATCTCTAAGGCCCCCTCCAGCTTTTAATCTGTTATCTTATTCATTGCATTTCTAATGCATTCAGCACTGTGATATCTATAGTCAAATTACAAATCATGATCTTAATACTCAAAGAGATTAAGTCCTAATTATACAGACATCATCAACACATAGGAAACAAATATTAATTAAAACTATTTAAGAGCTAAACTGTATGGAACAGACAGGAAGCACTAAGGTGTTTCAGAGAAAAAATAAGATGAAGTAAGACAATATTCAGAGAAGGCTTCATGGAAAAAAATAACAACTGAGACTTTGGGCTAGGAAATACATGGGTAGTTAGGGATGAGGGAAATAATGGGAACAAAAACCCATAGGAAGGAAGGAAACAAGTATTTATTGAGAGCCTACAGGTGCTATGCTAAACACCTTACAAATATCTCACTTAATTCTCAAAACAACCCTGGGAGGTAGCTGCTATTATTATCCTCATTTTATAGCTGAGGAAACTGAGGTAGGTAGATATTAAGTGACTTGTCAAGGTCACACAGTGAGTAGGTGTCTGCATATGAATTTTAGTTCAGGATCTCCTGACTCTAGGCCTAGCACTCTATCCACTGTGCCACCTAGCTGATACTGGTAGACATGTACATTACCTGTACATATAACAATGTGGAAAGAAGAATAACTATAGTTTGCAAGAATCTTGCCAGATAGGTAGCATAAATATTAGTTTTCCCATTTTATAGATGAGAAAATTGAGGCTGTATTAAGGGATGTATAACTTCTAGAAATGAGGAGGTGATAATCGTGCTGTACCCCACCCTGCTCAGGACCACACTGGAATGTTGCATTTAGTTCCAGGAGCCACAGTTTATTAAGGACGTTTTTAAGCTGGAGAATTTCATGCTAATGGCCTGATAGTTTATGTAGTATGAGCATCAGTTCAAAAAACTGCGGATGCTTAGCCTAGAGCTCCTCAGGATTGGGGCTAGAGGCATATTGTCTTCAACTGCATAGAAGGCTGTCAAACAAAGGAAGAAATAGATTTGTGCTATTTGGTCCCATGGAGCAGAATAACAAGCAACTGATGATTTTGCAAAAGGGCAAACCAAGGCTGAATATGAAGGAAAACCCTGCTAACAGAAATATTCTAAAGTGCCAGGGCTTGCTTCAGGAGGTAGTAAAGTCCTCCTCATTGGAAGTCTTCAGGCTGAATCTGGATGACTGTGAGTGGAGTCTACTGTAGGAGCGATCATCTTTCGAGTATAATTTGGATTACATGAGCACTGTGATCCCTTTCAACTTGTAATTCTGCTCTTCTCTGACTGATCCAGTCACATAGTTAGGAACTCCCCTCAAACCTCCATTTTTTGACTTCAGTCCAGTTCTTCCCATCATGCAATGGTGTCACTCTGACAAGATTCTCTGGAGGTCCTTTCAAACTTCCTTCCTTTTCTGGCCTTCTGCACAAACAGGCAGTTATCTATTAAATACAGTAGAACTTACTTCACTCAGGCAGGCAGAAGTCACACCTGCCCAATTTTGAGGCTTATTATTGCTACACTTTTTGGTTGTACATACTTGTATACAACTGTGGCCACTCTAATCAAATCTGTCAAGACAAGTAATGATAATTACTATCATCATCATAATAAAAAGAACTAGCACTTTATATATAGCACTTTCAGATTTGTACAGCATTTTATGTTTTCTCAGTTGATACTGATAATTTGATCCCAATTGAATAAATGATACTATTATTTCGCTTTAACAGATAAAGACACTGAGGCTGAGGAAGGTAAGTGATTTGACCAGCATCACACAGACAGCTCTATGATGCAGTGAATAGAGTGAGTACTGAGCCTGGAGTCAGGAAGACTTGAGTTCCAATCCAAGCTCAGACACTTACTACCTTTGTGATGCTGGGCAAGTCATTTAATCTCCCTTTACCTCACTTTCCTCTACTATAAAATGAGGATAATAATAATACCACCTCTCCAGGTTGTTGTGTGGATAAAATGAGATAATATTTGTAAAGCATTTAGCAGTGTCTGACACACAGGAGATACTGCATTAATGCTCGTTCTCTTCCCCTGTTCTCTGGCAGTTCTTTAAGTAGATGCTTCTAGGCCATGACATTTCATTAAACCAAGTTCTGTATAAACCAATTAGTGAAAAAGGAAGACCCATGATGGTATCAGTTGCCCATAAACTCTACTCTAAGAGCTCATCTTCTAATAGAAAGTACTGCATGGAAAAGACACAGGTACAGTCATGATCTTGTTGCTAGTTAGTAATCAATCAATTTATCAATAAACATATACTTAGTGCCTACTATTTGTCAGGCTCTGTGATAAACACTGGGGGTACAAAAAGAGGAAAAAGATAGTCCCTTCCAGAAAGGAGCTTACAATATAATGGGGGAGACAACAAGCAAACAAAAATGTACAATCAACAGAAGGAAGGCAGTGGAATTAAGCTAGTTTGGAGAAGCCTTCCTGTAGAAGGTAGGGTTTTAGTTGGGACAAAGGAAGACAGAGAGGTCAATAATCAGAGAAGAGGAAGGAGAGCATACCAGGCATGGGGGAACATCCAGAAAAAATGGCCAGAGCTTAGAGAAGGGGTATGTTTGTGAAATAGCCAGGAGGCCAGTATGACTGAATTGAAGAGTACATCTCATGGAATAAGGATTAAGAAGACTGGAAAGGCAGGGGAGCTAGGTTATGAAGGAGTTTGAATGTGAAGCAGAGCATTTTTTATTGGATCCTGGAAGCAATAAGAAGCCACTGAAATTTAGTGTGTGTGTGTGTGTGTGTGTGTGTGTGTGTGTGTGTGTGTGACATGATCATACCTGTGCTTTAGGGGGAAAAAGCACTTTAGTAGTTTACTGGAGGATAGATTGAAGTAGGGAGAGACTTGAGGCAGGCAGAACCACTAGAAGATTAATGCAATAATCCAGATGTGAAGTCATAAGAGACTGCACTAGAGATAGAAAAGGGGCATCTGACTCCTAGGTTGCAAGTCTGAAAGATTGGGAGTAGGTGTTGTTCTTTACAGTAATATTATAATCATCTAGGCTGATAAAACAAAATAAACAGGGAATGGCATTCTACCTCTCTCACCTCTTCCCTTTTTATGATTATAAATAATTTGTCAGGGCATTAAGCAATCCTGCTTGGGGTATAACAATAGCATGATGTCAGTACATGGGACACTCACATCATGAAAAAAAAAGATCACAGTCTTAAAATTTCACTTATAAAGAAACAGATAAATCAGCAAGTGATCTTTTAATTTTACCAAAGTCTTCTTTGCTTTGCCAATAGATTTACTACAGGTTCTTTTCAATAGTAAGTGCACTCCCCCAGTGCTTTTAAAATATAATTCAATTTAACAAAATGTGATTTGCACACAAATTTTCAGTAGCTTGCCAAGACTGCAGAAAATGACATATACCTGTAATTTGCTTGGGGAGCCCAGCATCTCTTTCCTATAATAACATTGCCTTATGCTGCATTGACTACAGGACAGTGAAGCAGTCACTTGTTAAATAGGACTATGGTGGCCAGACAGAGTTGATATAGCTTGAAAAAAGATTCTTACATTGGACCCAGGAGAATTGAAGTTCTAGTTCTGTCCTCTCCCTAGAGCTCATGTTATTGGTAGTGAGTTACGTACATTTATGGCCTTTCATTCAGACCCAAAAGACTCTTTTCCCAAACTTTTTTTTTAGTCTAAGACATATATCAGAATTGCTGATAAAAACCTGGTAACACTAGTGATTCTGGACATTCCTCCTTCTTCCCATCCCCTATCCTCCAACCCCAATGCTCCGGCTTCATGGCCTTCATTGAAAATATATTATCTTCACATCTTATGTCAAGAAAGAACCTTACAGGGAAAGTGCTCTAATAGTTTATCTCATTGGATTTTAATGAGATCTATTGAGAGAGCTAAATGGGATAGCATATTTTCCATTTAACAGATAAGGAAATAAACCCCTGGAGAGGTTCAGTACTTTTCTCAAGCTCTTACAATTGACTAGCGGGAGAATCTGAACAAGAATCTGAGACTTTTGACTCCTAGTCAGTCAGTCAATAAAGAATAAATGCCTATTATGTGCCAAGCACTGTGCTAAGTGCTGGGGATACAAAGAAAGGAAAATAGTTCCTGCTATCAAAGAATTCTTGTTCTAATGAGGAAGACATCATGCAAATGACAATTAATAAACAAGCTACATACAATATAAACTGGAAATAATTAGTAGAAAAAATCCACCAGAATTATGAGAGATTGAGGAAGGCTTCCTGTAGAAGGTGAGGTTTTAGCTGGATCTTGAAGGAAGCCAAGGAAGCCAGGAGCAGAAATGAAAAGGGAGAGTATTCAAAGCATAGGGGACAGCCAGTAAAAATGCCTAGAGTAGGGCGTTAGACAAGTAGATTTGAGAATCATCAGCATGGAGAGCATTTGAATGTTGACGAGATCACCAAATGAAGTATTATAGAACTAGAGAAGTGTGGGACACTCAGGGTTAGCCTGTGTGACCTGGATGAAGATCCAATAAAGAAGACTGAGAAGCAGCCATCTAAACTCTCAAATTAGGGGGACAAAGGAGTAGGAGAAGTAGGAGAAGGAACAAGAAAGGATAGAGTCACAAAAACCTAGAGAGAAGAAAGTATCAAGGATAAAAGTGTGATCAAAATTGTCTTAGAATTGAGAAAAGGCTAATAATGGATTTGGTGATTAAGATATCATTAGTAACTCAGGCGAGAGAAGTTTCAGTTGAATGATAAGATAGGAAACCAGATTGTAAATAGTAAAGAAGAGAGTGAGAGGAAGAAAGTGGAAGACAGTAGTAGACAGTATTCTCAGCTATAAAAGGGAAGAAAGGCTGAATTGTGGGTTTTCTGATGTTGAGGAAGACAGGAACAAGTATTGGAAGTAAAGAAACAGCCAGCAGACTGTGAGAGATTGAAGATAATCTAGGAAGTGGGGATGATAAAGGGGAAGAAGTTCAGATGAAATGAGATAACTTGTGAATGTGGAGGCATTGACCTCGACAAGAAGGGCCACCTCATTATATCATTCATGAGTGAAGGTGGAGATAATGGCAGAGGGCAACTGGAGGCTATAAGTTGAGGAGGTGGGGGAAAAGAGAAGCTCTTGGCAAAAGGGTTCAATTTTTTCAGTGAGGTATGAGGCAAGAATCTGAGTTGAGAGCTTTGTGGGGAGGAGGAGCCATGCAAAATTTGAGAAAGGATGAAAAGTTTTGGGCAAGCCACTGCAGTAAGTGATATGTGAGATAGTGAATCACTTAGGTCAGTGTCTTTCAAGGACTGCAATAAGGGCCCAATTGAGATTAGGTAACAAATCTGTAATGGATCCAGTCAGCAGTTTCCGTATTTTCTCCAGCTTCATTCAAAAGCGTGCATGTGAGAGAAAAGACAGCAGATGGTGGGAATAATCAAAGGCTGAGACTTGGCAATATTTTTAAATATAACATGCAACACATTATATGTGTGTGTATATACATTTAAAAATAGTCTTCCTTTCTCTTTCTATCATGGTACCTAACATATCTATTACCACTGATAAAAATTGGCAAAGGGAGTCTTACAACACACCAAGAGTTTCACTGAGAAGTATGAATGTATTCAAATTGTACTAATGGGAAAATGGGAAACTGTACTAACTTCTGTGGTCTTCTGTGGGGAGAGGGCGAGATAGAGGCAGAGGGAGAAAAGGAAGGGAAATAAAATTACTGGGGAACAAAAGATAAGACTCCTTTAAGATCTAATGCTGGTAGCAGGAAGTCAAGAAGCATTCAGACTCTTCCCCTTTTGTCCTCCTAATTTGAGAGTTTAGAGCTAGGGAGATTCTGTGGAAGACAATCCAAATGTTTAGGCAGGGGAGATTGGGCAACTCAGAAAACCAGAACAAGGCATATCCACAGAGGAGAAGATAAGCCACTTTTAGAATTCATCACAGGGAGACCCCAGTAGAAGGAGGAAAAACTTGTTAGAAAGTTTGTGCTCTCCTGGACTGAGACCTCTGGCCCCCAGGCCAGTTTTCCAAGCTTCCCTCCAAGGTATGGGGAGAACACATGCCTCAAATCTGAACCCTATTCTAACCCCACCCTTCAGTCAGGAAGGTTAGGTATTGGTCATGATCCTAGGGTTGGAACCCACACACACACACACACACACAGGGACCCTTCACCCTTAGTCCCCAACAACATTAGACAGAGGCTCCAAGCATTAGGGGCAGCCCAGTGGCAGAAACATTGGCACTGGCATGTGAAAAGTGACATGTAGCAGTGACAAGATAGGACCACTCTAACTCATTACTTAGCATAATGTAAAACTGATTGGCTCCTTTACATAGCTGTCTGTATAATACATTTTGATCACTTTGAAACTCCTTTCCAGGTAAGGCTTAGAGAAGTAGAGGATGGATTATTGGGAAAGAGCTTTGTTTACAGTAACCATAGTGAGATGAACATATCTAAGCATCCACAACAGAAGGGGCCAGTCCTTCAAAGACATTTCATGGGGTAAAGTTTTTCTATTCCGCTCCTCCCAACCCTGCTAGGCACCCCAGGTTGTTGTTGTTGTTGTTTGTCCTTCATTCTTGAAGAGGACCATAACACAAGGAAGGTGATGCCACGACTTGCAAGTGAATTGGGTTTCCGTGAGGGAGAGCTGTGCAAAGTCACCAGCCTTACTTTATCCTCTGTAGCCATCTGGGTCCAGTGGCAAGATATGAATCATGATGACTGGAGATGGCCACCTATGATGGCAAATTGGAAATTAAGGGATTGATCCTCACTTGAGAAGTGGCTGGACAAGTTGTGGTTTATGATTGTAATGAAATACCATTGAATCACCCCAGGAGGAGAGATGTTGACTGATGGGCCTGGGAATAGTAAGTAGTGGTGCTACAAAATAATTCTCCCTCATCTGTGATGGAGAATCAGTGATTATAAAGGAAATGTCAACAACTTTCCTGCATTCTTGATATTCCTGGTACTGTTTATGCTTATGCACTCTTTTTCTTAACCTATTAGACTCACCACATGATTGCTTAGGCCTGTAATTCAGTCCTTCCTAGGACTTTTCCAGATGTGGAAGAAGTCAGACCCTAGACTTTGGCCATATCATATCAGTTGACGTTGACAGGTACTTGGCAGATATAGCACTGAGCTGGAAATAGGGTAGAATGAGGTAATTAGTCTCAGAGGCAGCTGGCTGGGGGATAGTAGGCACACATGCAGGCCAACTTAGAAGAATTCTAGAATTATAATATCAAGAGAAATAATGAACAAAGGAAGGGGGTAGGAATAAAGGGAAGAATCAATTCCATACCTCAATCTATAATATAGAATAATATTCATAAAAAAACTTGGTACTGGGTATAAATAGAAAAGAAAATCAATGAAACAAATAGACAATAAAGAATAAAAATAATGGAACTCAAAAATCCAGTGTTTGATAATCCTCAAAAAATAAATAAATAAACTACTTAGGAAAGAGCTCCCTATTAGACAAGTATTGCTGGGAAAACTAGAAAGCATTCTGGCAGAAATTAGGTTTTAGATTACTTTTTTATACTATACACCACAAACTAATTCAAAATGGATGTGATCTGACTATTAAAGCAAAAAATATCCTTTTCACTGGTATGGTTAGGGAGAGAATTCTTAACCAAATAAGGGATATGTGTGTTTGCAAAGGGTAAAATAGACAACTTCAATTACATGCAATTAGAAATCTTATGCACAAATAGAATTAATACAACTGTGATAAGCATGGAAGCAATAGACTGTGAAAAAAATGTTTGTTTCACATATCTCTGATAAAGGTCTGATACCTAAGCAATACGGAATGTTCTTTTAAAAAAAAAGTGCACTAGGACTTTTAGGATACATTGTATTGACAATTTACATAAATTTATGACTAAAAGTTATTTCCCCAAAGATAAGAACCAAAGGATAAGTAAGAACAATTCTAAAAACAATTGAAAACTATTAACAACCATGTGCTCTAAATCACAAATGATAAATATATATTAAAACAATTTAAAGGTTTTACCTCACACTGAGTAAACTGGAAATGAGAACAAATGATATGAGCAGTCAGTGTTAGAGGGTTTGGAAAAATACAAGGACAGAAACTCATTGCTTGTCTTGCTGGGAAATAATGCAAAGACTCTAAATAATTTCTAATTATTGGTAAGAAGTAACAAAATTATCCATATTCTTTGACCCAAAGATTCTACTTGCTGGGAATTTATACCAATAAGACCAATGACAAAAAGATCCCAAGTACAGTAAATATTTATAACAGGACTTTTTTGTAGAAGCAATGAATTATGTGTAAATTAGAAGATTAATCAACAAATTGTGACATATGGATGTAATAAAAAATTTTCCGTATTATAAAGAATTTCATGACTTCAGAGAATCACGGAATGATTCAGTGTAAACTGATGCAACATGAAATAAGCAGAAGTAGAAGAGCAATGTGCACAAGGTCCAGGACAATTTAAAGAACCAAAATAAAATGACAGAACTGAATACTTCAAAATTACAAATAAGCTTGGTCCCAAAGATGGTACCTTCTCCTGTCCTCTCATCTCACCTTTCTTCTTTTAGAGACCACAGACTATGGGTGTGGCACACAGCTACTTTTGAAAATTTATTCTGACAATGTTTGACTGCTCTCTGGGAATCTTCATTTGTCTATGATTTTCTAGATAAGCATTTGCTTCTGCTATTTCTCTAAACAATCTCCATTTCAGATATTTCTGTGATTAACTTTCAAAAACTTTGGTTGATTTCCTTGATTTCCCAGACTGCCTGGACATTTCACTTTGTTGCTAATAACCAGGGTACTAAAAAATCCTTGGTCTTTGCTAAGGGAACACACATAGCATGTGAGTAATATAATTTGATACTATTTGAAAATAAGATTTTATTCAATGAGCTTTGTTCTCTTCACACACTTTCAAAACATGGCATTCATTCTGAAGACTAAAGATTCCACAAAGATAAAAGGAAATAAAATCAGACACAAATGTAAATCTATGGATGTATATACATATATATATATGTATGTGTATATATGTGTATGTATGTATGTATGTGTATATATATATATATATATGCCCTCTTTTCATTGATGGCAATTTTTTGTACATAATACTTTCTATTACTGAACTATTTATGTAATGCATCATAAACCTGCAACATTTTCAGATCTATATCTATCATGTATCTGTCTCTCTTTCAATCCTCTTACTCCAGAAGTATAATTCTTAAATTAAGTATTAATTCTTAAAGTATTAATTAATTAATTAATTAATACTTCTTAAAGTTGTGAGTTACTAGAATTAAGAATTAATTGAAGAGAATTATTAAGTAGTAGAATTCTTAATTAATTAAGTATTAATTCTTAAAGTTGTGAGCGTTACTAGAAGGAGCTTACAGGTAATATTGTACAGCAAGAAGTATATTGAACTTATAGGGCATCATCAGAACTAAGTTTCAATCCTGACTCAATTGAGTCAGGATTAGATCTCTGACAAGTCACTTAACTTATCTAGGCCCCAATTTGTGTCTGTCAAATGATAATTAAATGACCCCTAAGTTCCATGATCTATGATTATAGGATTCCATGAAAGTATAAATAGAATTGTCAGGTGACAATACCAATTTTTTTTCCTTAGATAAGAGTATGGATAACATACCTGAAGGGAAAAATGTAGCTTGTGTCAGTAATTTCTTACCAAACTGGGGTATCTTGAGATGAAAGCTTAATATTCTTCAACTTGACAGTTCTGTACTCTGAATGTTTGTATTTGTTTTAATCTTCTATACTTTGATATGGTGAAATCTTAAAAAAAATATTTCTTGAGACTGCTAAGGAGTAGGAAATGTGTCTTAACCATACTAGGAAAAGACACTGTTGATGTTAGTGTTGAGTCATTTCAGTCATGTCTGACTCTTTGTAACCCCATTTGGAGTTTTCTTGGCAAAGATACTGTGGTAGTTTGAAATTTCCTACTTCATCTCATTTTACAGATGAAGGAACTGAGGCAAGCAAGGTTAAGTGACTTAACCCAAGTCACATAGCTGGTAAGTCTATGAGTCCAGATTTGAACTCAGGAAGATGAGTCTTCCTTATTCCAGGCCTGGCACACTATTCACTGTGCTGCCTAGCTGCTCCAGGAAAAGATAAGCAGCTGCAATAGGAAATTGGAATATAATCCCATTACTTTGAAGGACTGGAAAATAAGGATTAAACAAAGAAGAGAGGAGAGTAGATGTATGAAATATACTGTATAAGGAAGTACAGTACTGATGCAGAGTGAAATGAGCAGAACCCAGGAGAGCATTGTATGCAGTAATAGCCACATTATGGGATGACTGACTTTGGTAGACTTGGCTCTTCTCAGCAATGCAAGAATATAAGACTTCTCCAAAAGACTCACAATGGAAATTGATATCCACACCCAGAGAAAGAAATATAAAGTCTGAATGCAAATGGAAGCATACTATTTGCTCTCCTTTTCCTTTGTTGTTTTGTTTTATTGCTTCATTCTCGTAGTTCCTCCCATTAGTTCTAATTGTTCTTTACATCACGACTAATGGGAAAATACACCTAACGTGAATGTACATGAAGAGCTTATATCAGATTGTATACTGTCTTGGGGCAGGGAGAAGTGGGAGGGAGAGAAAATTTAAAACTCAAAATCTTATGGAAGTAAATGTTGAAAACTAAAAATAAATTAATTAATTATAAAAAAAAGTATGATAAAAGAAGAGGACCAAAATCTCAAGTGAGATAGGAACTCAAAAAAGAAGATGATAGAATCTGAGGCTCAGAGATATTAAGTGACTTGCCCATCATCACATTTCTAGAAATAATGGTTTTATGTAGCCCCTATTAGAAATCTCTAATGTTACCTCTAAAATGGTGACAATCTGTTCTAAGGACAGGAACCAAAGTTTTCTGCTATATTAGAAAAACATCATAGATCTGACTGGATTCTAGAATTATCTTTTTTTCTTCTCCCTGTAATAGATGTGCCATATATGTGACCTGGAGACCAAAAACAAATTAGAAAATAATTGGGAAATATTTAACAATAAAAATGCAATAGAATATGTATAATGTTAATATGTAGTTTCTAAGTCAATATGTGGCTGTCAGGCATCTTTATGCACAGTTTATTACTCACCTAACATCTCACCTCAACTTTTTAATTTTATTTTTATGGTGCTAGTTTTAAAAAAAAATTGTTTTCCAGGATAAGAATTTCATTTTCACTTGTTTAAAGTATTGATAAAGTGAAACATTGTTCATTTCTCTTCCCCTGCATATTTTCAGATATTCAGAATGCCCAGATTTACACACTAGCTTATATGTTACTTTTAAACCACTACTTCCTTGGCTACAAATTTGAGTCCTTCAATTTTTGGAAAGCTATGTGGAATGCTCTTTCTTCTGGTGTGTTTAGTCAACCTGTTCAGTGGTGGCTACAGAAGAAAAACCTCTGCTCCACTCCTTGAGAACCCACCCGATGGCATGCCCCCTCCACCCTGGTATACTTTACTAATGATGAGGTTGCAGACCTTCTCTTTTATTATTATTATTATTATTATTATTATTATTATTATTTGCTGATGCCCAAATTCTTACTTCTCAGCAACTTGGTTTTAACTAGCCAGTTGATTATTTCATTACATTTGTCAAAAATTGTCTTCATTCACAAATTTTCCCTTGGAATTTCTTATCCTCTATGGTAGTTTTAATGTTGAAGTATTAGAGTCAAAAGAGTCCTTGGAAGACACCTTGTGTCTCTGCTTCTCATTTTCAGTCTTATATTCCTCAACCTTCTGAGACTGAATGTCTTCTTTATTCAGATTCCCTTTGTCATTGGCATTAGTGATCTTATTCTGCTTGCCTGTTCTCTTATACACAGCAGAAATATTGTATCAATGTCAGCATCAATGTCAAATGTGACTTCAATCTAAGAGACAACCCCAAGAGCTTGGGGGATTCCTATGAAATCAAACTTTCCAAGAAGCTTGTTATACTTTCTCATTGGTCTTTTACCTTGATGAACCTGAATAAGCAAATCAAGTTGCCTATCTGAGTAGATGGAAAAGGTCTGTGTCTGTCTGGTAGGGATGGGGGTATTGATTAGAACTGTCATAACTCCACCAGCAGTTTTTTTTTCTTTTTTCAATCAAACCACAAATGAGTTATTTGCTTTCTAATTGAGTACTTTATTTTTCCCCAGTTACATGCAAAACCATTTTTATCTCTCTCCCTATATTTATTCCCATCTTGATTATTGTATACTGATTTAAAGGACATTAACAATAACAATAACAGAGACAGTTCACTTATATATAACCGATGACATAACCCAACCTTACAGTCTCAATGACACATTAAAAAGGACAGTCTCAATGACACATTAAAAAGAATTTTTATAGTTCTAGCCTGCCAGAGACTAATTTTGAAAAACATTTTTAACATTCCTTCTTAAAACATTAAGTTACAAATTCCCTCCCTTCCTCTCGCCCCACACCCTTCATTGAGAAGGCAAGCAATTTCATAGAAGTTATACATGTGTAGTCATACAAAATATTTCCATAAGTCATGTAAAAGAAAATGTAGACCAAAAAAAACTTCAATAAAATTAAAGAAAGTAAAAAAAAAAAGGCTTCAATCTGTATTTAGACACCATCCTTTCTTTCTCTGGTGGTGGATAGGATTTTTCATCATAAGTCTTTCAGAGTTGTCTTGGACCATTGTATTGCTGAAAATAGCTAATTCATTCACAGCTGATCATTTTACAACATTGCTGTTACTTTGTACTCAGTACATTTCACTTTGAATCATCTCATGTAAGTCTTTCAAGGTTTTTTTCTTTTTTTTCTGAGAATATCCTGCTCATCATTTCTTATAGGGCAATATTATTCCATCACAATTATATACCACTATTTGTTCTGTCATTCCCAAATTGATAGGCATCTTCTCAATTTCCAATTCTTTGCTCCCAGAAGAGAGCTGCTATAAACAGCTTTGTACATTTAGGTCTTATTGGAGTTTTGTAATAATGTCTTTTGGGATACATACCTAGTAGTGGTATTGCTAGGTCAAAGGGTAGGCATGCTTTTGTAGCACTTTGGACAGAGCTCCAAATTACTCCACAGAATGGTTGAATCAATTCACAACTCCACAATGGTGCATTAATGTCTCATTTTTCCCACATCCCCTCCACCATTTGTCATTTACCTTTTCTGTCCTATTAGCCAATCTAATAGGTATGAGGTAGTACCACAGAATTGTCTTAATTTGCATTTGTCCAATCAATAGTGAGTAGGAGCATTTTTTTTTCATATGGCCATAGATAGCTTTGATTACTTTATCTGAAAATTGATCATATATTTTGATCATTTATCAATTGGGGAATGGCCCTTATTTTTATAAATTTGAGTCAGTTCTCTACATGTTTGAGAAATGAGGCCTTTATCAGAGAAACTTGCTTCAATTTTTTTCACAGGTAATATTGCTAACTATATTTCCTTCCATCTTATTTCCTGCCCCCCCCATTTATTCTATCCTCCCTCTTCTTTTGTCCTGTCCCTCCTCAAAAGTGTTTTGCTTCTGACCACCCCCTCCCCCAATCTGACTTCACTTCTATCACACTACCTCTCGTATCCTCTTCCCCTCCTTTCCTGTAAGCTAAGATAGATTTCTATACCCAATAAAGTGTGTATGTTATTCCCTCTTTGAGCTAATTCTGATAAGATTAAGATTCACTCACTCCCTTTCACCCCCTTCTCTTCCTTTCCACTGTAAAAGCTTTTTCTTGACTTTTTATGTGAGATAATTTACCCCATTCTACATCTCCCTTCCCCTGTCTACCATTACATTACTCTCTCATGCCTTAATTTTATTTTTCAGATATCACCCTTTCATATTTAACTCACACCTGTGCCCTCTGTCTATATATACTCCTAACTGTCCACATAAGGAGAAAGTTTTTATGAGTTATAAGTATCATCTTCCCATGTAAGAATTTAAATGGTTTAACCTTGTTAAGTCCTTTATTATTCCCCTTTCTGTAAACCTTTTCATGCTTCCCTTGAGTCTTGTGTTTGAGAGTCAAATTTTCTATTCAGCTCCGGGCTTTTCATCAAGAATACCTGAAAGTCATTTATTTCATTGAAAATCCATTTTTCCCTTGAAATATTATACTCAGTTTTGCTGAGTAGGTGATTCTTGGCTGTAATCTTAGCTCCTTTTCCCTCAGAATATCATACTTCCAGCCCTCCAATCCTTTAGTGTAGAAGCTGCTAAATCTTGTGTTATCCTGAATGAGGCTCCATGACACTTGAATTATTTTTTTTGACTGCCTGCAATATTTTCCCCTTGACCTGGAAGCTTGGGAATTTGGCTATAATATTCCTGGGAGTTTTCATTTGGGGATCTTTTTCAGGAGGTGAACAGTGGATCGTTTCATTTTCTATTTTACTCTTTGGTTCTAGAATATCAAAGCAGTTTTCCATGATAATTTCTTGAAAGATAATGTCTAGGCTCTTTTATTAACATGGCTTTCAGGTAGTCTGATAATTTTAAAATTATCCTCCCGGATATATTTTCCAAGTCACTTGTTTTTCCAATGAGATATTTCACATTGTCTTCTATTTTTTTTTTCATTCTTTTGGCTTTGTTTAATTTTCTATGTGATTTCTCATAAATTCATTGACTTCTATTTGCTCAATTCTAATTTTTAAGGAATGATTTTTTTTTCAGTGAGCTTTTGTACTTCCTTTTGCATTTGGCCAAGTCTACCTTTTACAGAGTTTTTTCTTCAGTGAATTTTTGTATCTCTTTTTCCATTTGGCTGGTTCTGCTTTTTAAGGCATTCTTCTCTTCATTGGCTTTTTGTACCTTATTTTTTCTTTTTTAACCATTTGGCCTAGTCTGGTTTTTTAAGCTGTTATTTTTAAAGTATTTTTTGTGTGTCTCCTTTACCAAACTGTTCACTCTTTTTTCATGATTTTCTTTCATTACTCTCATTTCTTTTCCCAACTTTTCCTCTACCTCTCTTACTTGCTTTTCAAAATCCATTTTGAGCTCATTCATGGCCTGAGACCAATTCATATTTTTCTTGGAGGCTTTGGATGTAGGAGCTTTGACTTTGTTATTTTCTTCTGAGTCTGTGTCTTGATCTTCCTGGTCACCATAGTAACTTTCTATGGTCAGAATTTTTTCTGTTGTTTGCTCATTTTCCCAACTTATTACTAACTTTCAACTCTTTAATGAAGTAGGGCTCTGCCTCCAGAGTGTAGGGTGCACTATCCCAAGCTTCAGGGGTTTTGTGAAGATTATTTCCTGAGATACTTCTAGAGACTGTAAATTTTCAGTTCTTCCATGGTGGAATGATCTAAAGAGAGGTATTTACTACTCTCCTGGCCTTTGTACTCTTATTTGTGAGTGACCACAAGCACTCTTTTCTGACCTGGAACTGTGAGGAGGGTCCCTGCTCCACTGTGACTGTAAGCTCTTGTTTGCTAGTGCTCCTCCTCACTCCTAGACTGTCACCCAGGACTGCAAACTGGATCTGAGATTGCACAAAGCAACAGACTCGTGTCTCAGTGCTACCAAAGGGATCCCTGTAATCTCCTTCTGACTCATTGTTTGATCCCTTGTCATCTGTGGGCTGAGAGCTCTGGAAGCAGTCACTGCTGCTACTCATTAAGTGGCTCCCGAGGCCTGCTTCTGGTTTGCTGGAGCCAGAGCTGTGTTGGCACAGCCTGAGCTGGACTGTGCTCTCCTCTCACCCAGGTGTGACAAGACCTTTCCTGCTGATCTTCTAACCTGTCTTTGGTATCTGTGGGCTGAGAAGTCTTGAAACCACCACTGCTGCCACTGATTCAGTTGTCCCAGGCCTACTCCTAATTTCCTGGGGCCCAGGGTGTGCTTGCTCAGTGTGCCCTAGACTGTGTTCCTCTGTCACTCTGTGCAATAGACCTTTCCTGCAAACCTTCTAACTTGTCTTGAGCTGGAAAATTGTTTCACTTTGTCTTTTTGTGGGTTCTGACATTTTGGGATTTGTTTAGAGTAATTATTTAAAGGTATCTAGACAAGTTTTGGGGAGAGTTCATGGCAATCCCTACCTTTACTCAGTCATTTTGGCTCTGCCTCCTAGCAGTTTCAATACCAAGGCAAAGAGGAGTGACATCCAATAGCAGCAAGTCCTATACATTCTCATATTTATCTCCAGGGAAAATGGCAGTCTGGACAGCTGTACCTTAGGTATAAGTCCCATTTTGATTGATTCTTTTGTTGACCTCCTTGCTTTTGAAGAAGTCTTACAAAAATTTCTGGATTTGAGGTATCTGGATTGAACCACTCATCAAGGTGATATCATGAATCTATGATTTTTCTAGCTTAGTATCTCTTTGGGCTTTTTCCACAGGGTCCAGTGTACCATAGAAGAGGCCAGAATTCAGTTCTTCAAAACAGTGATGGATGATTGAAGTCAATATCTTCATTGTCAATCTCAAAACTGACCTGGGTATTGGAAGAGAGGGTGCTCTTTGGATGCTCACAGGTAGTACACAAATGGCTGACAGTCATCTTGTTTTCACTGATGTCCATCTTGTGCTTTCACTTGAACTCAGCAATGAAACAGTTGACCATGTGATTGTCAAAGTCTTCTCCACCCAAGTGGGTATCTTCCACTGTGGACTTGACTTCAAAGATGCCATTTTTAATGGTAAGAATGGAGACTTCAAAGTGCCACCTTCAAGGTCAAAGATCAACACATTTGCTACTCAGTGCAGCAGCAACCCTCCTTCCTCCACAGAGGTCAGCTATGACCCCCAACTCTCCAGAAAACATGTCAAAGGGACCTGCAGTTGACATTGATCTGGCACCACTTACTCCTATGTGGGAGTCTTCCAACATGGGAAAATGGAGATCATTGCTAATGACCAAGGAAACAAGACCACCCCAAGTCACATCGCCTTCACCGACACAGAATGTTTAATTGATGATACTGCAAAGTATCAGGTTGCAATGAACCCCACCAACACAGTTTTTGATGTCAAATGTCTAATTTGTCACAGATTTGATGATGCAATTGTACAGTCAGACATGAAGCATTGGCCTTTCATGGTGGTGAATGACACAGGTAGGCCTAAGGTCCAAGTGGAGTAAAAAGGGAAGACCAAAAGTTCCTAACAAGAAGATATATCTTCTATGGTCTCGATCAAGATGAAAGAAATTGCTGAAACTTGCCTTGGGAAGTTTGTCACAAATGCTATGGTCACAGTACCAGCCTATTTCAATGACTCCCAATGTCAAGCCACCAAAGATGCTGGAACCATTGCTGGTCTCAATGTGCTCTGAATCATCAATAAGCCAACTGCTGCTGCTATTGTTTATGGCTTATGCCAAGAGAAATGTGTTGATCTTTGACCTTGGAAATAGTACTTTCAATGTCTCCATCGTTACCATTGAAGATGGCATCTTTGAGGTCAAGTCCACAGCTGGGGATGCCCACTTCTGTGACGAGAATTTTGACAAACGAATGGTCATCCATTTCATTGCCGAATTCAAGCGAAAACACAAGAAGGACATCAGTGAGAACAAAAGGGCTGTTTGCTATCTGCACATCACTTGTGAATGTGCGAAGCATACCCTCTCCTCTAGTACCCAGGCCAGTATCAAGATTGACTCCTTCTATGAAGGTATTGACTTCTATACATCAATCACCCAAGCCTGCTTCAGAGAGCTAAATGCTGATCTCTTCCATGGCACACTGGATCCTGTGGAAAAGGCCTTAAGAGATGCCAAGCTAAATCAATCAGATTCATGACATCATTCTGGTTGGTGGTTCCACTCACATACCCAAAATCCAGAAGCTTCTGCAAGACTTCTTCAATGGCAAGGAACTCAACAAGAGTATCAATACTGATGAGGCTGTTGCCTCTGGTGCAGCTGTCCAGGCTGCCATTTTGTCTAGAGATAAATCTGAGGATGTACAGGATTTGCTGCTGTTGGGTGTCATTCCTCTTTCCCTTGGAATTGAAAGTGGTAGTGGAGTTATGACAATTCTGATCAAATGTAATACCATCACCCCCACCAAGCAGACACAGGCCTTCACCATCTATTCAGACAACCAGCCTGGTGTGCTTATTCAGGTTTATGAAGGTGGGAGAGCAATAACAAAGGATAACAACCTGCTCGGCAAGTTTGATTTCACAGGAATCCCCCCAGCACCCGGGGTGGCGCTCAGATTGAAGTAACATTTGACATGGATGCAAATGGCATCCCCAATATTTCTGCTGTGGATAAGAGCACAGGCAGGGAGAATAAGATCACCATCACCAATGATAAAGGTCGTCTGAGCAAAGAAGACATTGAGCATATGGGCCAGGAGGCTGAGAAATACAAAACTGAGGATGAAAAACAGAGACAAGGTATCTTCCAAGAATTCTCTTGAATCTTATGTTTTCAACATGAAGGCTACCATTGAGGATGAAAAACTGCAAGGCAAAATTGGTGATGAAGACAAACAGAAGATCCTTGACAAGCATAATGAAATAATCAACTAGATAGATAAGAACCAGACTGCTGAGAAGGAAGAATTTGAGCATCAGCAGAAAGAATTGGAGAAGGTCTGAAACCCCATCATTACTAAGCTGTACCAGAGTGCAGGGGGCATGCCAGGAGGCATGCCTGGTTGGTTCCCAGGGGGTGGAGCAGCCCCATCTGGAGATGCTTCTTCTGGACCCACCGTTAAAGAGGTCAACTAAACACACCAGAAGAAAGAACATTCTATGTAGTTTTCCAAAAATTGAAGGACTCAAATTTGTAGCCAAGGCAGTAGTGGCTTAAAAGTGACATATAAGCTAGTGTGTAAATCTGGGCATTCTGAATATTTGAATGTGTGCAGAGGGAGAGAAGTGAGTATCAGTACTGAAAACAAGTAGAAATGCAATTCTTGTCCTGGAGAACAAAATCTATTTTAAATTGGCACCAAAAATAAATAAATAAATAAAAAATAAATAAATAAACATGAATACATTTCTCTTGGCTTCAACCCTTTTTGCCCAGGCCATATGCAATAGCAGCAGTGGTTGGCTCATTGATGATTTGGAGCACATTGAAATGAATAATGCTCCCAGCATCTTTGGTGGTCTGTTGTTGGTGCCAGTACTATGATGACAGCATTTGTGACAGTCTTCCCAACATAAGTTTTTCAATTTTTTTCATCTTGGTCAAGACCATAGAAGATACATCTTCTTGTTAGAAACTTTGGTCTCCCCTTTGTACTCCCCTTGGAACTTAGGCCTGTCTGTGTTATTCACCACCATGAAAGGTCAATGTTTCATGTCTGATTATACAACTACATCATGGAATCTGCAAACAATCAGATGTTTGGCATCAAAGACTGTTGATAGGGTTCATTGCTAATTGATTCTTTGTGGCATCACTGATTAAGTGTTTTATACTGTTGAAGGCAATGTAGATTAGAGTGGTCCTGTTTCCTTGGTCATTATCAATGATTTCCACTTTCCCATGTTAGAAGATTCTCACATAGGAATAAGTGGTGCCAAGATCAATTCCAATTGTGGGTACCTTCAGCATGATTGCTGGGGCACTGAGGTATTGTAGGAAACTAACTGCTTTGGAGTAAGAAGGGCTACTGTTACACTCTGTAACCCTCCATTCCTATTTAAGTTTGTCTCCACTGCCCTACATTATAATTGACTCAGTGACTACACTAAGAATGACCTCAGTACCACCAGCACATAGTCCACATAATACAATCATCATACAGTAAGTGGAACATCAAAGCTTAAGTACTATTTGCTACCTGATTCCTCTGTCTCTTTGGCTTCATCTCTTTTCTCATTCTATCTTGTCTTTATACACCCAGTGTTCTCTCTTCATCTATCCATTACCCCATATAGTGACAGATGGCTGACATTAGCAATATCAGTGTTTTTGTGAATCCTTAAATAACCACCTTTGAATGTCCCCTCTATAGGATGAAATGGGAGAAAATTACTCCTGATAAAATAGACAAAGGCTCTTAATTGTCCCAGCTTTGCTAGATCTACTAGATATCCTTAAGTCCCTCTGACCACCTCCATCTCCTGCTCTCTACCTCCATCGATATACATCTTATTTTCAAAAATATTCATTTAGTATCTACTGAAGCTCAAGAGTATTTTTACAACTTTCTTTTAATTTAAAATGTTTTAGCAGAGTTTCTAGCTCTGATCCAAGCTTATACAAGATATCTCTGAAAGGACACACAAGCAAAAGTTGGCAAGATTTTTAAACAGAAATACTCTTTTATTGAATAGATTGTAAGGTGTCTATTATATGCAAGGTACTATAAGAGACACAAAACATGGTAAAGTATGATCCTAGTTTTCAAGGACTTTACAGTATAGCAGGAGAAACAACAAAGTATGTCATAACTTTCATGAGAGTAGAGCAAAAACAGGTTAAAGGAGAAAGAGGCCACTTTGGACTAGGATGGTACATTATTATCCCACAACTTTTAACATCTGACCTATTCGTATCTTTATAATTCATCTATTTCCCATACAGTGTATGCTTGCTTCCATAATTTTAAACATTTGTAGATTATTTTTAATTTAACAAAGCATTTTCCTTATAATTACCCTTTGATATAATGCAAATTTTATCACCACTTTACAGATGAAGCCAAAAAGGTGTAAAGAGATTGTGGAAATTGGTTAAAATAATACAGTTATTAAGTTTTGGAGTAGAAATTGAACCCAAGTTTCCTGACTTATACACCAGACTGAGATGTAGTTCCTATTTGTAGTCATGGCAAGAACTTGCTATAAAACTTCAGACTATTCACTTATCTTCACTGTACCTCTTTTTCCTTATTGATGAGATTGGAATAATTAACCGCTCTGCATTTGCTTCCCTGGGAACTTGTGATTTTGTGTCCATACAATCCTTCCATAACTCAGAGAGAAATAGACGACATTTTTTAAAATTGCTAGTGCTGACTCACATTTATGACTTGAATGAGTCTTAAAACCTTAACTTTAACACGCCTGCCTGAAGGCATATGTACATATAAGAAATACTTAAAGGCCAGTTTCCAATCTTTTGTTTACTGGTAGTTTGGGAATTGCTTCTTATATATGTTTTTGACTGACCTTTTCTTAGATCAAATTTTTGAACATTTGAAAATGTGAGCTCCACAAAACCCTGACTTTGTGACAGTAAGTCTGCTAATTCCATCTCTCTTGTTAAGGATAAATATACAATTTACTTGTTAACCTTATTCCATTTATACTCTTCCATTTCCCTGTCCATTCTACTTTCTAATCTCATATCTAGGGTCAGGGGTGCTACTGAAGATGTAATTTGTTGTTTATAAAACCAGTTTAGTGGTTGTGTGAAAGGAAAAATTGCAAAGCATCTGAAGAGAAAACAATTTCTTGCCCTTGATCTATTTTCTTTCCTACTTCACATTATCATTTTTAATGTTGACTCATTGTGACTTTTGGAAATCTACTATTCTGACATTTCCCTAGGTATAATGTAATAGAAGCTCTTTGGACAAAGAAAGACCTTTCCAATGAACATTAGATTTTCTGGTAAGGTAAAAGAATGAACAGACCTGTTCATTTAATATTTGCCCTCTGGTTCATTGATTCATTTATTATGTTATACTTTATTCAGCAAATATTTAGTAAACACTTAGCATGTGCAGAACACTGTGCTAAATGCTGGAGGATACATGAAATTTAAGATATAACCCAACCCCTTATGCATGTTGAAGCTTAGTAGGAAAATAGAGCCAAACAGAGCTACTTATAATAAATAAAATTACATGATCACTGCCTTTTAGTAGTTGAAGGATTATTATCTGAAAAAAATGCACTTCATTTTTCTCGGCTGCAGAAAGTAGAAGCAGGATCAGTGGGTACAAGTTGCAAGAAAGCAGTTTTGGGCATAATGAAAGAAACAATTAGAATTGTCCAAAAGTAGAATAGGCTGACTTAGGAGTTGGTGAGCTTTCTGTCAAGTGTAGAATGAATAATCATTAGTCAGAAACATTGTAGGAATAAGTCTTCCTCATGTATGAGTTAGTTTAGACAACCAAAGAGGTCCCTTTTAAATCTCTGAGATTATGTGCTTCTTTGATACTTAATATGCTACAATCTATATGCCACTCAATGTTATTTAAAGACCTGGTGAGTGTCCAACAACTCTATTAGACAGGCTAAAGGTATGCATGCACTCTTATATATCATAACTAGTCATTACTAAAAATTCTTACTATTTTTAAAAGACTATTTAACAATATTTTCTTTTCTGATAACTATACATATATACATATCTATGGACTTGTACATCACACATAGATTTGAAATTGATCAAATTCTAACTATTTTGTCCATATTAAAATCAATGGAGTGAGGCAAGATCCCAAATGAATAAGATAAGGCAAGGCTCTAGACTTAAGTCTCATGCTCAATGGTGCTGACTCCCTGAGCGGTAAGAGTCACAAAAAAATTTCATTGATTCACTTGTCCAGTAGAGTAGAAGCCACACTGTAGCTATTTCTCTCTCTTGCTTAGCTGAATTTAATTTAACTGTTTTTGCATTATTTTCCTATCATAAATTATAAATTGATTTTAGAACCCTTTTACAGTACTCATACCTCTATTTGCCTCAGAGGCAAAGTTTACAGTTATGGATCTATTGGCAGCCCATGTTATAAATCTTCCTCTTCTCTATTAGGATGCTTTCAAAACTTGAACCTATAATAAATACCTGGCAAAGGAAAAAAAAGTGGGAGTTCATTTCAATAGGCTCTCCCAGATCAAGGTCTTTCTAATTTCATTCTCATGTAATACAGTTAGGAAATAGGGTTTATATCTGTGGATTCATTGAGATTAAGAACTCCCAGGTGAGGAAATTCCCTCTAACAATGCAAGTTCCTACCTCTTTTTCAACTTATAGTCTTAGAGAGTGTTCTATAGCACTATAAGGCTAAGAGACTTGTTCATGGTCACAACTAGTATGTGTGAGAGGGAGGACTTGAACCTATATCTTCTCAGCTTTGAGGTTAATTTTCAAACCATTATGTAATACTGCCTCAATCAATAAAGATAATCTCCAGAATATTTTTGGTCATTCATTTTTTATACATCCATTCTTAATCTTTTTCTTAATACACTAAAGTGATCCTATTTTTCCTCCTCAAATATTCTTCCCTTCATTTTCTGTAGTAAGAATTTATGCCTTAAATTCAATTCAATAAATATATAGTAAAAAAAAAAAGAGCTTGTTAATATAAGAAATTGAATGGGAATGGGGGGGGGAACAAAAATTTATTTAGCTTTTATCATGTGCCCTGTACTGTCCTAAGGCTTGGGATACAAATACAAGCCAAAAAAAAAAAATCCTGCACTCATGGAAATTACATTCTAATGGGAGAAGACATATGAAAGGAAAATGAAGCAGGGAGGGAAAGGGACCCATATAAAAGTATGACTTTGAAGTCCTGAGAGTCCAGGAAGCATGAGAATGAAGCACCATCAACCTATGTTACTCTCTCCTCCCCCAAACAGATGCAACTGGAAGACTATCACCAATAGAAACAGGGGCTTGGCATGGTGGAGGGATATTGCAGAGTGAGAAGGAAGTTGAGGAATTATGAAATCTGATTTTTCTGAAACACAACCAGAATGAGATTTGAGGCTAATCAATAATTGCATCATCTTCATGGTGTTACTTATTTCACAAATCCTTATACAGTGTCAATTCATTTGTTCCAATATCATGTTCTGCACTATTGTTCCTTGTACCTTAATCAGAGAGAGTGCAGATACTTATACACCTCATACCTTAATCCATATGCATTAGGTATGACAATCCAAAGGTATACATATATAGAGTGGTGCTTACCCACAGCCCAACAATCACCTAAGCACAGATGGAGTTGAGCGACAATTGTATCTGCTCTTATTTCTGGCCATCCATCCTCTGCTCCAGGAAGGTTAACTTACTCTTTATTTACCTTAAGAAACCTAATGTCATTTCCTGAACAGAGATGCCCACATTTCTGAAGAATAATCACTGACTCTTGCTACAGTATGAAGCTTTACATACAGAAGAATGAAAGAGGCTTCTTGTTTGCAGTAGTTATACACACAGTTTCAACATTTCTGTCTCTGTTGTCTCATGTATGCTACTGTTCCTTGATTTGATTACTGCCTTTGAAAATTAATGAGACAGTGATTCACTCTGAGAATGTTGTACTTAGAGTCAAAAGGACAAGGTTCTAGGTATTTATTCAAAATAATTAAATTCAATGTTCAAATCACTGTCTTAGGTAAAAACTTACTCTAGCTTCATGGAGCTTACAATTGAGCAGAGGGAATACGACATCTATGTAAAAATGAAATATACAATAAACATTGCCTACACAGTGAATATATAATACAGAATGGACAACAATAACAGCCTTAAAGAAGTTATAAGGCATAATGTGCAATCTAAGAATGAAAAGATCATTTCCACCTGGAGAGATCAAGGAGGACTTCCTGGAGAAACATGGCTTGCAAAAAAGGATAATATTCAAAACAGCACAACTGCAGAGATGATCATTCAGTCTTACAGAGGAATGCAGGCAAAGGTATCAGACTTCCAAAACATTGCATTATGTGCAAGGACTGGAGCCCTCTCTTTCATCACTTACTAGCTTTGTGGCCTCAAGCAAGTTACTTCACTTCTCTGAAGAGACTCAGTTTCCATATCTGTCAAGTGGAGATAATGGCATGTGTCCTGATTACCACCTAGAGATGCTGTGATGGTCCAAAAAGATAAAGAATATGAGATACATTGTAAAGTGTAAAATGTCATTCAAACATACTTACTGCTATGGTCACTGTATTTACCTCTATATACTTTCTGACTCTCAGATGATTTTCTAGCTTTTGAACTATAAGTCTGTCTTGACTTTTGGCTTCAACACATTACTGTGAACTAATTGTCAGAATAATATACGTTTCTCTACTTTATCATGATCTTTGAATTCTAAGGACTTCACAGATTCAAATTGCTCCCTTGCCTACACCTCACCACTTATTCTCAGACTGGCTCTGCCTTCTGTAAACATCTCTGTTGTTGTTCAATTATTTCAGTCATGTCTGATTCTACATAACCCCATTTGGGATTTTCTTGACAAAAATACTGGAGTGGTTTGCCATTTCCTTTTCCAGATCATTTTACAGATGAGGAAACTGAGGCAAACTGGGTTAAGTGGCTTGCCCAGAGACATAGAGCTAGTAGGTGTCTGAGGCCATATTTGAACTCTGGAAGTTCTTCCTGACTCCAGGCCTTGTACTCTATCCACTGTGTCATCTAGCTGTCCTTTTAAACACCTCTGCTCACACTGAATTACATATTTTGGAAAAGTTCAAATAGATGTAAAAAGAAAACATGCATAAAACATCGGATTTTTCCTTCTCACAGAGGGCACATTTCCCATATAGATCTTGAACACCATTTTCTAGAGAGAAAATGAAATGGGGATGGTGATAATCTTTCCTGTAGCAGGTATCTGATGTTCCCTCAAATGAAATCCACACTTTTGAAGGCTACAAAGTAGTTGGTGAATTGCAGCTCTGCAGTACTCATTTCTAATCTGAAACAAACCCATCCACTGTTCTGACCTCTGCTGCTCCCATTGCAAGAAACTGGGTGAAATTCATTTTGGGCTATCTCTGCTGGCAATGATAACTTAGACTTATTAAAAAAACAAGAAAGCTGACAAAGTCTGGATAAATCCCCACCCAATTTCAATTCACTCAGTCATTCAGTGTTGCTTAAAGTTCAATCTGAAATTTTCTTGAACATGATTTAGACTTCAGAAATTAATGTACAAATTATAGTTTTTTTAAGTATGTTCCAGGTTTTGCTAAAATTTATAATTATTTTATTTTTTGCTAGCTGAAAAGTTACATTCCAATGATGTTATAAAATTGCATATGCCTTTAGAACTGTCTGGTCATTATCTATGTAATCTCAAGCATTCTTAAAAAAATATGAAATTGGTATATAATAGTTAGTGAGTCATTGACATATTTCTATTAACATTATTGACTTCCTGCCTAGGGAGTGTAAACATCTAAATAATTGGTGCAATATTTCCTTTTGTTTGAAAGTTTTTACACTGGTGTAATTTTTACAATGCTGACAAAATTTTGTAGTTTTTAAATTTATATACATATGTGTATATACATACATTTCTATAAAACACAAATGTAAGAGTTTATGTATAGGAAAATACAAAAACAAAACAAAACAGTAAATCTGTAGTCAGAGTTGGATAGTCACGCATATTTCATAGAATTGTAGATATGGAAATAGAATGTACCTCAGAGTTCACCATATTCCAACCCTCTCATTTTATAAATGAGGAGACTGGAATTCAAAGAAATTAGGTGACTTGACCATAGTCACATATGTTAAGTTTTTTTTATAGGAAAAAGCAAAAGTTACAGGGAAATTCTCTATTTGCCTGGTTATGATATGTTTTCTCTTCTTATAACTTGTACTATATAACCAGAACTCAATTAACAGTTACTGACTAAGAAATGAAGGGTATTGACAAGAAGTTACTTTTTTGTATAAAAATTCTGGGTTGGCCCCTTAGCAACTTGTTATTACTAGACTCATTACTAATAACGGGGGAAGAAAATGGAACTGAAGAAATTTCTGCATTAGCAGCTGCGTAAGAAATAAGCTAGGGAGAAATTTGTTGAGAACAACAACAGTGAGATTAAGCTTTACCTATGTGAAAGCAAATATAGGTTGTCTTGGGACAATCTGTGCCCTTAGTTGACTTAGATCTCATAAATAAAGGGATCTTTTTCTACCCTTATCTTTGAACTCGATTCTAAATTCCTTACTTATATCCATTTCTACTTTCTACCTTCCTCTAGTTATTTTTCCCTTAGCTTAGTCCTACAGTTTAATCATCTCATCTATCATAACCACTGATCCTTACTCAATTATTTGATCCTTCTCTGATAAGCAAAGGGGAATTTCTGTCTCACACATGACTTTAGTTATTCCACCTCTCTGATCAAAAATCTGTAGTGGTATTACCTACTCAGTAAAGTTCAGATTTCTCTTTCTGAAATTCAAGACCTTTCCCAGTTTAGCACCTTCTTTCACAGTCTAGTCTCTTATTCTGTTGAACATACTCTAGCCATTAGCAACACTGATCTATGCTCAGACCACACATCCAATCCCCTTCCCTGAAACTCCAACACCAAACCCTACACCATGCTCTGGGTTAGAGTGCTTCTTTGCCTTCCTTCTTTCTTATACATTCTATGTTCTCCTCTTTCTCTTCACCTCTTGAATTCTTATCTGACTTCTAAATATAAATCAAATGCTACCTCCTCCCACAATCATCATGGTCAACAATAAAGACCTTGTTCAGTCCTTTGTAGAGCTGTGATTTGTTTTTGTCCTTGTGGTTGGTCCTTCATTCTCAAAGAGGACCATAACATCAGGAAGATGATAACATGACTTGAAATTGACTTTGATTTGAGTGAAAGAGGTCTGTGCAAAGTCACCACACTCACTTTCTCTTCTAGAGCCATCTGGGTTCAATGGCTAGATATCAATCAGGATGACTGCAGATGGTCTAGGATACAGTGGGATACCTTTTTTTTTGGCATCAGGCAATTGGGGTTAAGTGACTTTCCCAGAGTCACACAGCTAGTAAGTGTTATGTGTTTGAGGCCGGGTTTGAACTGCGGTGCTCTTGACTCCAGGGCCGGTGCTCTATCCACTGCACCACTTAGCTGCCCCTCCTTGGCCCTTTTAAGCTAAGGTCTTTTCAAGTTCTCATTTTGAGTGAGGCAATGCCCATTCAGTGAACAGGTCTCTTTAAGAAGTGAGTGGAAGGATGGCCCCTTTAATAAAAAAAAAAGAATCAAACTAGGAGGGGAAGACCCTCAGAGTTGGTGGCCAAAAGAAAAATGGTTACTATTTATGTTCACTCTGAGCCAGGAGCGCCCAAAAAATAACCATTAAGTGGTGCTTGGGCAGGAACCTATTGTCCAATCCATGAGATCCAGAGTGAATTGGGCTTAAGGCTTGGTCTTTGAGAAAGAAATCTAGCCAGTAAACCACAAGTTAACTAGGTAGCTTTTGGCCATCAAAATTTACCTTCCTTTGGGCAGAACACCCTCAGGTAAGGGGAAGAGAGGAGAGAAAAGTTGAAGAGAGTTGAGGAGAGGAGAGGAGAAGAGGGAAAAGGAAAGGAGGAGAGAATAAGTTAAATTGCCCAACTGGAACTGGCCAGCTGGGTCCCCATTGAGGCATCTTGGACTACTCACAGGTTGTGGTTTGTCCTTTGTTCTCGAAAAAACCATGACATCAGGGAGATGATAACATGACTCGCAACTGACTTTGATTTGAGTGAGGGAGGGCTGTGAAAAGTCACCAGCCTAAAACTCTAATATTTATAATACAATTATCTTTATTTCTCTCTTCACATCCTCAAAGCCAAAGCTCCATCAGAGAGTTTACTGAAATTAAAAACCTTTCCCAGCATCTAACAGTGCTTTTGCATTCAATAGGCAACCAATAAGAACTTGGAAGAATGAATTGAACTGATACTTTCAGGACCAGGATTACTTACTTTTGTAGCATTTTCATTCACAAGGAACTTAAGCATTTTAAGTCATTCAGTGGTTCTTGAACCTTAGTGTCGTGGACCCTTTTATCAGTTACTGAAACCTGTGTACCCCTTCTCAGAATATCATTTTAAATTCATAAATAAAAATATAGGATTATAAAGGAAACAATTATATTGAAGTACGGTTATCATTTTTTTTAAGTTCATAGACCTCAAGCTATGGATCCCTGTCTAAAACGATTAATTTGATATACAGCCATAGGGCTAGATTGTCATTCAATAAGATGCCTAAGATACCAATTGGTCTTTAATAAATGGAAGAAATATGGCATGTAAGCATAAGAAGGCCATCTCTTCAACTCTAGCTTTTAAGAAGCAAATACATCTCCTTTCATTCTAGTCACTGTCTAACTCCTCAGCCAGCATATCATCTAGCATTGCACATGCTGCCACATTTGGATGGAATATGCTAGAAAAAGATGTTCCAGGCCCAGGATTTATTGGTTATTATTTCAGTTTTTTACAGAAACTTTCCCTTCCACCAAATCGTTTAAACTTGTACTGGTCTTTTGACTAAAAAAGGCTGTGCCTGGATATGTTAAAGCTTTCATTTATTTCAGCTCAGCTTGTTTCCCAGACTCTTAGAAAGAGGTTGAAACTGTGAGTTCTCCATCTCTCTGCTTGCCTCCCACTTTCCCTCACGCCTCCATTCATACATCTGGCTTAATGTGAGGAAATGGAGCTGGGATTCTGTCTCACGGGCAGAGAAAACAGGAGTGAGGAAAGGCTGTTTTGTTCTGAACCTCCTACAGAGCTAGCAGTGCATTTTATTCTTAATCCTTCTCCAGGGAGGCTCTCCTATTACAGCTAGAGTGTACAATTTATAATTGCTGGTAGCAAATTTACTAATGTAACACCTTTTCCCCCTCTTCCTTTTGTAGTACAAGGTCCTTTAGGTAGCTAATTTAATTATTATAGGGGAGCAATAATACTAACCACACATGTACACAACTGATTCATTTCCACTTTTCTCTTACCGTAGTCTTTTCTTGTATGATTAGAATCAAAATTACATTGATAGATTGGTGATATATCTCTGAGATTATGTGTTTTGGAGGCATGCTTTCTAAAGTGCTGCAAAGATCTCCATTAGGTTTGAGGCTAGCCTCCTACAAGCCCTTCGGTCTGTACAAATACTTACTTTCAAGGTTCTGCTGAAGGACTCTCTCCTCTGAGAAAAAAATATTTTCAATTGTTTCACCTCACACTGATAGGTAACTTCTCTAACCTCCCATAACATCTGTATAAAAAGTTCTTCAATATAATAATCATCAATTGATACTTCACTTTCTAGGGATTTGTTAGGGGACATAGTAACAAGTATCCCCACACATTTTCATATCCAAAATATATGTAGGCAGTCAGGAACATGTTGATAAGCTGGCTTGCCCCAACATGGTTGCCTTCCAAAGTCTATTCTCTTTCTCTCTAAGCCTCTGTCCCTGAAGTAAGTGTGTCCTATCTCAATGCACATGAAAGAAGAATGACTTTCCTCTTCAAATCTCTGGGGCCAAATCCCTCTGTCACACAGGCAAGCATCATTCTTTCCACTAAAAGGTTAGCTGATGCCCTCGTGCTTTCCCAGTCACCAGTGGAGTGAAACAAGGTTGTGTGCTTGCTCCTATGCTTTTCAGCATGATGTTTTCAGCCATGTTACCAAATACCATCAATGAGGCGAAGAAACTACCACACTCATGGTAAATTCTTGAACTTGAAAAGAATACAAGCCAAAACCAAAGTGGAGGGAGTGTTGCTGAATGATTTTTTGTTCACAGATGATTGTGCACTCAATACAGCTCCTGAAGCTGAGATGCAACAAAGTATGGATCATTTCTCTGCTGCTTGTGCTAATCTTGGCCTAACAATTAACACCAAGAAAACACAGGTACTCCATCAGCCACCACCATACATACGTGGAACCACTTGAATGCTATAGATAAGTTCGTTTATCTTGGCATTATATTCTCTAGGTACGTACACTTCAATAATAAGGTTGACACACACATTGTCAGAGCTAGCTCAGTGTTTGGGAAGCTCCAAAGCAAAATATGGCAGAGAAGAGGTATTAGACTGAATACCATCCTGAAAGTCTATAGAGCTGTTGTGCTCACCTCATTGTTGTGTGCTTGTGAAATCCAGACAGTATACAAGCACCATGCCAGGAAACTGAATCGCTTCCATTTGAATTGTCTTAGGAAGATTCTGAAGATCACCTGGCAGGATAAGATGCCAGACATTGAGATCCTTTTTCAAACTAAACTGCCAAACATTCAAATTCTACTGCAGAGACCACAACTGCAGTTTTTAGTCTCTCTTTTTCCCTCTCTTTCTGCCACATACATGACCTTATTAGTATTAAGTAAGTCCAATGAAACCCTAGAAGGAGAAACAATCTGTAATTTCACTCTCTTGCTAGGAATATGCCTGAAGCATTATGACTTTTGTACATACATAATAATCACAAAGAAACATGTGCATACATACATAAACACATATATCACATGTATGCTATATATATATATACATAAATACATTTGTATATGTATTTATTCTTAATTTACAGAAGTTATTCTTATAGATGTTTATCTTTTCACTGAAAATTCACCTGAAGTCTATCCTCCTTCCTTTAAATGAAGTCATATCTATTTTAAAGAATGAAATTCTATCTGCCAGAACATTCTTCTATTAGAATGCTCAAGATCCTGAGAGATGCTGTGAAGTGAATCTCTTTCTAAAGCCACATTAACTACGAACACATATATCATACACACACACATACATATACATACACCAGTGTGTGTCCATGTGTGTGTGCATAATCTACATCTATCTACATATATATATAAATATATATATATATATATATATATATACATACACAGACACATGTTATACATTGGTGGTGGTAACTAATACTAGCACTCTCTTAGTTCAACTTCAATATTGGGCTGAAATGAGGCATTTATAAGTCATTGAACAGTTAACAAAAGGATGTTTATTTTGCCCTAATATAACAAGAATATGCCACAAGGATTCAGTGGCACTAAACTTCTTTGGACATCCCCTATCCCCACCCCTATCTTCATAATGAAATGCATCTGTTCATCAGTTCATTAGAAAGACATAATGGCTACTCATGTGGTCTTCAGAAATTCGCCAAGTCTGAGAGGCTTAGACTCTGTGTGACTGGAAGTTTTTACGCCCTTAGGTGACCAGGAAGCTGCATTAAGGAAATGGGGCATGTATTGGGAATCAGATACCAGAGACAGCTAGAAAGTAGAGGGGCCTGAGTTCACTTCATTTTGGAAGTGAGAAAAGAAGCTGTGTCATGAGAAGGATGAAATAATCAGGTTCCTGGTGCAGTTTTGTCTCCTTTTAAGGTAAAGATAATTTCTAAGGATTAGGGAAGGATGAGGAGACTGGGCCTGACTATTTATTAGGTGAGAAGAAAGAAGCTGCATCAGGAAAACACTGGCCCTATCATATACATGCATTTATATATTTATATATAGATGGGCTCTCTTGCACTGCTTTGTATATAAGCCTTATCTCCTCAATTATATTGTAAACTAAGGGCAAGTATTGTATTTTATATTTCTGTACAGCCCCTCCCACCCCAATTAACTGATATAGTGCAGTACTGGGTACCTACTAGGTTATATTTCATTGCTTAATTACAAATAGCTGAAGAATACTGTTTTAAAAAATATCCCAATGCCTCAAGATGTTTAAAGCAGTATTTCTGGGTCAGAGGCTGTAGAAACTTCAGTGTTTAATATTCATTTGCTTGGTCCCTAAAATGTCAGTGCATGTTTGAAAGTCTGTGCTGCACAAACATATGTCACAACACATTATTTTTAGGCCATGAAATTGGGAGAGAGCTGTCGCTAGGATTGCAGTTGCATACTAATAACTCTAAGTTCTTCTATTTCTCAGGCAACTGAGGCTGATGTGATAAGATCTCAGTCAAAACTAATAGGGAGGGCCTGCAAAGGTGACATGGCTGGAATGTCTGTCAGCCAGTTTATCAGGAGCGTGATTTGGCTGGATACCCAGTAGTGTTATTTTCCTCCCCCCACTGCTTCCAAGAGGGATCTGGCAAATGTACTATGGAATAAAACAAGTCACAGAATCTTGTGTCTTTGGGAATAGAGTTAGAGGAGCGACCAGTTTGGAATTGTCAGGAAAGGTACAGGGGCAGAATGGGATCAAGCCACAGAATTCATAAAGGGAAATAGAGGCAATTTGTATGTAAGACAGGTAACTGGAACTAAGACACAGGGTAGGATAGGAACATAGTTTGGTCATGTATGGAACAGATAGCTAGTCTTCATAAAATTGATGCTATTCTGTTTTAAACTGGGGATTTGGATTGGACTTTTACATGTCCTGTGATGACTTTGCCTAAATATGGTGGATGGTGTGATGGTGGGGGAGTGGATAACCTGAGTGCTGGGCTCTTTCTACTTAACTAGAGAGGGCAATCTCTAGGATAAAATATAAATTCCTTTGCTTTAAATGCAAAGTCATTCACAGTCTGGCTCCATTCTAGATTTCAAAGCTTATTACATATTTCTCCTTCCCACACTCTGTTTTCAACCTAATCTATTTATTATTTCCAATAAAAAATTTTCATCTCTCACCTCTATGTCTTTGCACAGGTGGTACCACATTATCAGATAATAATCCTTGCTCTTCCTAGAATCTCATTTCCTTTAATGTTGAGTTCCAGTGCCTCTTCCTATATGAGGCCTTTCCTGATCACTTCCCTAATATGCTGGTGTCTCCCTCTGAAATTGTCCTCTATTTACTTCATTTATACTTTTCATTTACTAGTGCATGTATCATCTTGTTTCCCTGATAGAATGTAATTTACCTTAAGTCAGGAATTATTTCTGTTTTAGTCTCTGTATTACTAGCACCTAGACTAGTGTCTAGTACAGAGTGAGTGATTTTTTTTTATCAACTGATTGTCCTTCCTCAATATAAAACATTATCACTAATATAAAGGGATTGGTTTGAGAAAGAGTAATCTAGTAAATGTTTCAATAGACATTGTCATTCGTTTTCTTCTCATATTCATGTAACTATTCTGAGACCATATCCACATAATGTACCTACAACTTTTTGAAAAGTAAGAAATTCAAACACACCTGTCCATATTTCTTCAAGCTATACAGTGCTAACAACTATAAATGATTTGAATATTTTTCACTGAATTGATCAATTATTTCTCTGAATTTAATAAATTCATGAGTTATGCAAAGAATGCCTTAGTGCAGGGATAATGGTTGTAAGCAAGGTTAAATTTTATTTACCTTTTCTACAAGTATGCTTGCATTATTTATGCAAAAAAAAAACAAATAAAGCACAAATGGAGAAATGACTGTTTTTGTTTTCTAAGAAGAAGCATAGCACAGTGGATAGTGTGTTGAGATA
Organism: Vombatus ursinus; assembly: GCF_900497805.2. Taxonomy (NCBI): domain Eukaryota; kingdom Metazoa; phylum Chordata; class Mammalia; order Diprotodontia; family Vombatidae; genus Vombatus; species Vombatus ursinus. The sequence goes on along the minus strand of NW_020950326.1, from coordinate 2,483,805 downwards.
AGAGTCAATAAGTACACAATTCAAATTCTGCTTACTAGCTGTGGGCTGGGCAAGTCACTTAACTTCACAATACCTTAGTTTCCTCAGCTGTAAAATAGAAATAATAATATTTGTCATATCTATATTGCAGGAATATAATGAGGGAATATGTCTTTACAAACCATAGTAGATAATACAAATGAATTATTATTATTTGAGAATATTAAAAAGGCAAATTTGTTGTTCCAGCTTAGGCTAAACATTAAATAAATTAGTTTGAATGGGAAAGCATAATAGACTTGGAGTCAGAAATCCTGGGTTCAAATCCTAGATTTGGTACTTAGTAGGCATTTAATTTGTGTAAGTCACCTTCTGAGTCTCAGTTTCCACATCTATAAAATGGGGATAATACACTAACCATCCTAAAAAGATGTCAGAAATATGCTTTGTAAGCTAGAAGCATAATATAAATTATAAAGGTTTTGGTACTTTTATAGTGTCTAATTCTAATGGAATTATAATCTATCATAATCTAATGGAAAGAACATCTTATTGAAATTCAGGAACACCATTTCCAGTCAAGGTGAGCTAGCTATGTGACCTTAGGAAAGTACATTGTACCTCACGTACTATCAGTTTCCTCATTTGTAGAATGAAGGGGTTGAACTAAATGACCCCTGATGTTCTTGCCCACCTAAATGAATGATTCTGTCTATGATTTCAAGTATCTTTATCTTTCAAAAACCCTAGTGGCAAGATTAAGCATATATCTATATTACTTGACAAGATATAAAAACAGTCCATGAAATGCTTATGTGTGGGTCCTGATGGTTTTGATGTAAATTGTGCCTGAATAGCTCACTACAGGACCCAATATTATTTCATCACCATATCAGTAGTCAATATACACGTATTAAGTGCTTAGTATGTGCTATGAACTGTGATGGATACAACAACAACAACAAAAAAAGCTCCCTTAAAGAGTTTACACTCTAATGAGGGAAGATAATACACAAAGAAAACCTAAAAAGTAGGGGCTGCCAGAGGGTACACCCAGTAGATCAGTAGGATTTAGCTAGAAATTTCTAAGCCCTTTATATCAGCATCTCTCTGTGATTTTGGTGAAGACGAACAATTATGTAGAGGACTCAAGTCATTTTAGACTGTCTGAAAAAGCAACAGATTCTTGTTAATAGAATTTTTAAAAATTGATCTTATTTTGAAATGGTTCTGATACCTCCTTTGGACATTTGGGCACATCTTTGAAAAGATCTTTCTTATACATCATGACAGCTCTAATATTAGCAATGGAACTCAATTCATATGTCATCTATGCAAGGTCTTTCCTAGTCACTCTTGGTCTTAATGTTCTCTTACTCCACCCATACGCCACTTTCTATCATGATATGTTGGAATCATGTATCCACCCAATAGCATATAAGTTCTTTTAGAGTAGCAACTGTTCTTCAAATTTGGTGTTCTTGACATCTAGGACAGTACCTTTCACAAAATAAGTATTCAATTAATTATTGTTACATAGCATGAGACTTGATTGGGAACAAAGCATGTCTTAAGTATGTAACTCTTTCCCCCTGTGTGAAAAACTTATAACTTAGCGGCAGCTAGGTGATGCAGTGGACAGAGCACTGGGCAAGTCACTTAGCCCCAATTACCTCACAAAAAATAATTTAATAAATTAAAAAAATACTTGCAACTTACTTGAAAATATAGGTAATAATTTCTTCTGTTTTATCAGTTATTGAGGTGGTTATTGCATAGTGAAAGCAATGGAAAGATGGTTTCAAAAGGCAAGTGTATGACTCTCCATTAACTATTCTGTGTTCTTAGTTTCTATTTATATATGTTTAGTTTTCACTTCAACCTGCTGGAATGCTTTTAGTTATCCATATGTGATGTTACTTGCGTGAGGTCAGTTGTGTGTAGGAGCAGTTAACTGTTAATTAATAAAATATAGCCAGAACGATCTAATAAAGCCCATTTTTTAGGATGACACTAGAGCCTTTTTAGAAAGTAAGCTGTCCCTATAGCAGAAATTGGCAAAATACGTTACTGAAATTGCTATATTTGATAGCTGCTTAATACTGCAATCACAATCAGAAATTGTTCTGAAAACCCATTGAGACAATAAAATGCACCTCGTGGTATTCATAAATAAATGTCTATAACCTTTAGAGAAATGCTTGCTGCTTCTTCTGCAGAATTATAGGGGATATTAAGAGGGGAAGTTTTTTTTTCCTTGTTGGGCTGAATTGTTGAATAATATAGAATTTTCCTACTTTGGGTAGAGGTGATAGGATACGGAAAAGATATATAACCAAAAGGTGAAAATGCCCTGCTTTGCTTTCAAACATGCTGGTATAAAACAACATCTTTTTGTATTTTTTATTATTTTATTTCTTTAACATTCACTTTTTAATCTTGGGCTCCATATTCTTGCTACCTCAAGACCTTCCCTCAACCCTTGAGAAGGTAAGCAATATGATATCAAGCATATATGCTAGGTAATGCAAAATATATTTCCATATTAATCATGTTACAAAACAGCAAGAAAAATAAATAATTGAAAAAACATGCTTCAATATGCACTCAAAGTTCATCAGTTTTCTCTGGAAGTGAATAACCATTTTCATCATGAGTGTTTTGGAATTGTTCAGAGTCATTGTACTGATCAAAGTAGCTAAGTCATTCACAAATTATTATCAATACAATATTGCTGTTACTATGTATAGTGTTCTGGTTCTGTTCACTTCACTTTGCTCATGTAAGTCTTCCCAGGCTTTTCTGAAACCATCCTGCTCATCATTTCTTATAGCACAATACTATCTCATGAAAATCAGCCATTTCCCAATTAATTGATATCCCTTCAATTTCTAATCTTTGCCACCACAAAAAAAAGAGCTACTATAAATATTTAGGTACACATGAGTTCTTTTTATTTTTCTTTTATTTCTTTGGGATACAAACACATTAGTGGTATTGCTGGGTCACAGTTTTATAGGGCATGGTTCCAAATTGCTCTCCATAAGGACTGGACAAGTTCATAACTCAACCAAAAGCTCATTAATGTGACCATTTTTCCTCATGAACTCTAGCATTTGTCATTTTTCTTTTCTGTCTTGTTAGCCAATCTGAATAGATGTGAGGTGGAACCTCAGAGTTGTTTAAATTTACATGTCTTTGATGTAGAGCCAAGATGGCATAGTAGAGGGAGAATTCTAAACAAACACTCCCCAAATCCCCCTCCAGGTCACTTTTCAATAATGTGTCAAATTGATTCTGGAGTGGCATAACCAAGAAAAGGTTGAAGTACGGCATTTTTCCAGGTCAGGACAACTTAGAATGTCAAAGGGAGAATTCTGTTGCACTGGGGTTGGGACTGGCTAGGAGGGCAGCATGACAGCACCACCAACTTTGGGCCTTGAAAAGAGTCATTTACAGGAGCTCTTATTGTCCAGAGAACATAAAGGGACTGGGCGCTTGGTCAGAAAGAGATTTTAGGGGAGCTTCATGTAGTCCCTGGGTTCAGGAGAGACCACTGTTTGGAAACTTCGCTAATATTGAGTTTCTGGTCACAGTTCCCAGATGGAGAAAAAGTCCTTACACTCAAAAGGGAGTAGCAGCCCTAGATGTAGTTCCAGTGCAAAGAGAACAGGGACCCTAGTTCCTAGTCAGAGATTCAGTGGGGTGAGGAGTGGTAGTAGTTGTGGTCACAGGGAAGCAGAGGCTCTACCTGGGGAAGGATGAGAATGTAGACTAATAGAACAATGACCATACCTGTCCTCTCACCACCTTAGAAAAACCAATAATTTACAGACTCTCACAACTAGCTGTGAAAACAATAGGACATAAAATCCTGAAGTTTGGGGCTGTGACCACCTATCTATCCAGGAGTGAGCAGAACCCAACTCTAACATAAAATCCAAAGTCAAGAAATAGGCTGAAAACATGAGCAAACAACAATCAAAGAACCTGGGCATAGAAAGTTGACATGATATCAGAGACGCTCAAGACTCAAACTTAGAAGATGGTGCTATCATGAGGGGCAGCTAGGTGGCACAGTGCATAGAGCACTGGCCCTGGATTCAGGAGGACCTAAGTTCAAATCCGGCCTCAGGAACATAACACTCACTAGCTGGGTGACTCTGGGCAAGTCACTTAAGCCCATTGCCTAGCCAAAACAAAGCAAAAATAATAAAATAAAAAAATTTTAAAAAAAAGATAGTGCTATCGTGAAAACATATACAAGCAAAGCCTCAATGAAAAATAAAATGCAGGGCTAAAAGAGCTCCCACAAGATCTACAAAAATTTTTCTAAAGACAAAGAATGGTTTTAAAAATGAGAGTGGAAAAGAAAAATTGGGAAAAGAAATGAAAGATATTCCAGAAAATTTTGAAGAGAGAATTAGCAGCTTTGTAAATGAGGGGAAAATACTGAAAAAATAAACTCTACAATTAGGCAAGAGGAAGCTAATGATCCCATAATATCAAGAAACAAAAAAGGCAAAAGAATGAAAAAGAGAAGAAAATATGAAATACCTTATCAGAACAAAACAACTGAACTGGGAAAATAGACTGAGGAGAAATAATTCTAAAATTACTGAACTACCTGAAGAGCATGATCAAAGAAAGAGTCTAAACATCATATTTCAAGAAATTATCAAAGAAAACTGCCCAAATATTCTAGATACAAGGTGAAATGGAAATTAGAAGAATCTCTCACCAAAACAAATCCCCAAATGAAGACTTCCAGTAATATTATAGGTCAAAGAGAACATACTTCAAACAACCAGAAAGAAACCACTCAAACACCATAGAGCCACAGTCAGGATCACAAAAGATTTAGGAGCTGCCACATTAAAGGAGCAGAGGGCTTAGAATATTATGTTCTAGAAGTAAAAGAGCTAGTATTAAAACCAAGAATAAACTACCCAGTAAAACTGCATATAATTTTTCAGGGGGAAATGCATATTTAATGAAATAGAGGAGTTTCAAGAATTCTTGATGAAAACACTAGAGCTGAATAGAAAATTTGACTTTCAAATACAAGACTCAGGAGAAGCATCAAAAGGTAAATATGAAAGAGAAATCACAAGGGACTCTATAGAGCTAAATTGTTTGTGTTCCTATATGGGAAGATGATAAATGTAACTCCTAAGAACTTTATCATTATAGGGCAGTTAAGAAGGACTCCACATGGATAGAGGGCCTGGAACTGCCTCAATTATGTTGGGATAATCTCAAAAAAAAAAATGAAAGAGTGAGAAAAAAAGGAATGCACAGGGGAAGGGAGAGGAAGAATAGGGGAAATTATCACACAGATATGTATACATACATATATATTTATGCACACACATACTAGGTTATAGAAATCCATCTTATGCAATGGAACTTTATTTTTAAATGATAATTAGTAGCTATCTAAAACCAAGAATAAGCCTTACCTGTAATAAGTATAAACTAGTAGCCTTGGTTAATCAGAAGCAAACACTTTTGAGGAGAGACAGGGACAAAGGACAGAATGGAATAAATGGGGGCCAGGATAGGAGGGAGGGAAATATAGTTAGTCTCTCACAACATGACTATTATGGAAGTGTTTTGCATGACTGCACCTGTCTAGACTATTTTTCAATATTGTATTAGAAATGCCAGCTATAGCAATAAGATAAAAAAAATCAAAAGAATAAGAATAAGCAATGAGGTAAAAAAACTATATTTTTCAGATGATATCAAGATATACTTAGAGAACCCAGAGAATCAACTAAAAAACTAATCGAAAAAATTAAGACCTTTAACAAAGTAGCAGTATATAAAATAAGCCCACAGACATTATCAGCATTTTTATATAATACCAATAACACTCTTCAAAGAAATGAAAAGAGAAGCTTAATTTAAAATAACTTCATGAATATAACGTACTTGGGAGTCTACCTAGCAAGACAAACCCAGAACATATATTAAAAACAAATGCAAAACACTTCACACAAATAAAGACATCTAAACAACTGGATAAATTAATTCCTCATTGGTATGCCAAGTCAATATAATGAAATTGTCAATTCTACCTAAATTAATTTAATCATTTGGTGTCATACCAAACTACCAAAATTATTTTATAGAGCGAGAATAAAAATAATTACATAATTCATCTGGAAAAATAAAAGGATATAGAGAAAACAATGAAGGTATATAGTAAATGAAGCCAACCTAGCATACAATTAGGTACAAAATATAGTAAATAAGCATAGTAATCTAGTGTTAGATAACCCCAAGGATCCAAGCTTTTTGGGACAGGAACTCACTATTTCACAAAAATTGCTGGGAAAACTAGAAAGCAGTCTAGCAGGAAATACACATAAACCACCATTTTACACTGTATAACAAGATGTGGTCAAAATGTAAATGTGATTTAGACATAAAAGGTGATATCATAATCAAATTAAGGGAACATGGAAAAATTTATCTTTCAGATCTAAATGTAAGGTAAGAGTTTATGACTAAACAAGAGATAATGAGGATAATCGGAGGTAAGATGCAAAATTCTGATTACATTAAATAAAAAAGTTGTTGAACATATAAAACCAGTGCAACCAAAATGCCCTGGAGTAGAATAATGACTCACTTTGAATTTGCATTTGTATCCTTAGAACTTAGTGTGCTTTGCAAATTATAAGAGCTAAATATATTCACCTATAATGCCATTCTTCCATCCATCAAACGGAAATTTCTTAAATTGCCACTACATTAAATCACTTTACCAGGTGCTATAAAAATGTAAATATATTGACCCTGCCCTATAGGAGTATAAGGTCTAAGAGGAAAGATCAGCCATTTAAATACAAGACAATAAATATTAAAGCTAATAAAAATAATAATAAAAGCAATAAATGCTAATGAAATTAAGCAAGGTACTCATAAAGTACAGATGGAATAATGAAGGAAGGCTTTTTAGAGCTGAGAAGATTTTGACTGGCTTTGATTGATAAGTAGTGATGTAATAGGCATAGTCAAAAGGGGAAATTTCATGAGAAAACTATGAAGGTTGGAACATAATAGTTGTGTACAGAGAAGGGTAAGCAATAAATATTGAGATATTTGACATATTAGCATATAGATTTTGAATTCTTGGCCAAGTTCATTTTCTATCTGCATTTTTTTGAATTTTATCTATATCTAAATCATCTAAAACTATATATTTCTAACTTAATGGATAACTCACTTAATATAATGTTGAAATCTGAGATTTTCAATTTTTTCTACCACTTCATTGTGCTAATATGGATTGTAACACTCATCTCTTTTGAATGAACATGTATTTCATTGAGGAGAAACTGATGCAATTAAAATAAGGGTGTATGTCAAAAGAAACATTTGCATAATTTTAATTGATGGGAAATACTTCCTATAGAAAATGAACTACATAAATAGTTAATGGGAAAAGTGTGTCCAGAAAATGTGTGTGCTAGGAAAAAAACAAACAAAAAAAACCATCTGGTTGTTTCAGAGAACTACAAACTCAGTGCCAATCAACACTAACTTTATTCATCATTTATTTTCAACATTCATTTTTTATAAGATTTTGAGTTTCAAATTTTTTTCTACCTCCTTCCCACTCTCTCACCACCCCTCCTCAAGATGGCAAGCAATGTAATATAGTTTATAAATTTGCAATCATGTAAATATATTTCCACATTAGTCATGCTGTGAAAGAAGAAACAGAACAAAAGGAAAAAGACACAAAAAAGTGAAAATAGTATGATTACATCAGCATTCAGACATCACAGTTCTTTCTCTGGATGTGGATAGGATTTTCCATCAGAAGTCTTTTGGAATTGTCTTGGATTATTGTATTGCTGAAAAGAGTGAAGTCAGTAGTAGTCAATCATCGCACAATGTTGCTGTTACTGTGTACAGTGTTCTCCTGGTTCTGCTTACTTCACTGAGCATCAGTTCATATAAGTTTTTCCAGGTTTCTGAAGTCTGCCTGCTCATCATTTCTTACAGTACAATAATATTCCATGACATTCATATACCACAACTTGTTCAGCCATTCCCCAATTGATGGGCATCCCCTCAATTTCTAGTTTTTTTTTTGCTACCACAAAAAGAGTTGCTATAAATATGTTTGTACATATGGGTCCTTTTCCATTTTTTATAATCTCTTTGGGATACAGACCTAGAAGTGGTATTACTGGATCAAAGGATATGGAGTTTTATAGCACTTTGAGCATAGTTACAAATTGTTCTCCAGAATGGTTGGATCAGTTCACAACTCCATCAACAATGCATTTGTGTCTGAACTTTTCTACACCCTCTCCAACATTTATCATTTTCCTTTTCTATCATATTAGTCAACCTGATATTTATGAGGTGGTGTCTCAGAGTTATTTTAATTTGCATTTCTCTAATCAATAGTCACTTAGAGCATTTTTCCTGTAACTATAGATAACTTTAATTTCTTCTTCTCTGACCATTTATCAATTGGGGATCGGTCTGTATTCTTATAAATTTGAATCAGTTCTCTATATATTTGACAAATGAGGCCTTTATCAGAAACACTTGATGTAAAAATTGTTTCCCAGGGGAAGCTAGGTGGCATAGTGGATAGACCACCGGCCTTGGATTCAGGAGGATCTGAGTTCAAAATAGGCCTCAGACACATAGCACTTACTAGCTGTGTGACCCTGGGCAAGTCACTTAACCCCATTGCCTACTCAGAAAAAAAAACAGGTTTCCCAGATTTCTGCTTTATTCCTAATGTTGGTTTTGTTTATGCAAAACCTTTTTAATTTAATGTAATCTAAATTATCCATTTTGCATTTAGTTATGTTCTCTATCTTTTGTTTGGTCATAAATTCTTCTCTTCTCCATACATCTCACAGGTAAACCATTCCTTGCTCTCCTAATGTGCTTATAATATCAGCCTTTATGACTAAATCATGTACCCATTTTGACCTTAATTTGGTATAGGGGATGAGATGTTGGTCTATGCCTAGTTTCTACCATACTATTTTCCAGTTTTCCCTAGCACTTCTTATCTCAGAAGCTAGAGTTTGGGGGTTTTTCAATGGCAGTTTACTATAATCATTTACTACTGTGTCTTGTGTATATAATCTATTACACTGTTACACTGCTGTATTTCTTAGCCAGTATCAAATAGTTGTAAAGATTGCTGTTTCATAAAATAGTTTTATATATGGTACAACTGGGCCACTTTCCTTTGCATTTTTTTTATTGATTCACTTGATATTCTTGAACTTCTGTCCTTTCAGATGAATTTTGTTATTATTTTTCCTAGTTTTATAAAATAAGCTGGTAGTTTCTCTGGCATGGCACTGAATAAGTAAATTTAGTTAGGTAAGATTGTGATTTTTGTTGTATTAGCTTGGCCTACCCAGGAGAAATTGATATTTTGCCAATTGTTTAGATCTAACTTTATTTGTGTGAAAAGTGTTTTGTAAATGTGTTCAAATATTTCCTGGGTTTGTCTTAGTAAGTATAATCCCAAATATTTCATATTGTCTACAATTATTTTAAGTGGAATTTCTCTTTCTATCACTTACTACTGGGCTTTGTTGGCTACATAAAAAAATGCTGATGATTTACATGGGTTTATTTTATATCCTGCAACTTTGCTAAAACTGTTAATTGTTTCAAGTAGATTTTTAGTCAATTCTCTAAGTATACCATCATATCATCTGCAAAGAGTGATAGTTTCGTTTCCTCTTTGCCTAATCCAATTCTTTCAATTCCTTTTTCTTCTCTTATTGCTAAAGCTAGCATTTCTAGGATACTATTGAATAATAGTGGTGATAATGAGTATCCTTGTTTCACCCTGATCTTATTGGGAATGTTTCTAGCTTATTCCTATTACATATAATGCTTGCTGCTGGTTTTAGATAGATACTACTTGTCATTTTAAACAGATACCTCTATTCCTATACTCTCTAGTACTTTTTAATAGTAATGGGTGTTGAATTTTGTCAAAAGCTTCTTCTGCATCTATTGAGATAATTATTGTTAAATTTTGTTATTGATATAGTCAATTATGTGGATAGTTTTCCTAAAACTGAACCAGCTCTGCATTCATGGTATAAATCTTACCTGATCAGATTGTATTATCCTGGTGATAAATTGCTATAATCTCTTTGCTAATATTTTATTTAAAATTGTTGCATCAATATTTATTAGGAAAATTGGTCTGTAATTATTTTTTATCTGTTTTGGCTCTTCTTGGTTTAGGTATTAATATCATATTAATTATATTAATCACATTAATCTCATATCATAACTATTTTTCTAAATAGTTATATAGTATTGGAAGTAATTGTTCTTTAAATGTTTGATAGAATTCACTTATAAATCCATATGGTCCTGGAGTTTTTTTTAGGGAGTTCATTGATGGCTTCTTCAATTTCTTTTTTTCTAAAATTGTTTTTTTTTTATATTTTTTTCCCCTTCTGTTCATCTGGGCAATTTATATTTTTGTAAATATTCATCCATTTCACTTAGATTGTCAGATTTGTTGGCATACAGTTGGGCAAAAGAGTTCTTAATTATTGTTTCAATTTAAAGTGCTATCATAGGGAAGAGAAATTATATCTATACTTATTGACTGCATAGGGGAGAATTAGGAGGAATGGACAGAACTACTGAAAGGGGAAGAACTTTAAAATTTCTGAAAGGAAATAGGATGTCTCCCATCCCAAGTTTGGTTTCACCATTACTATAGATTTCCAAAGTTTGGAAAAACATTTGTCATAGATGCTGAGGGGGATCTGTATAGGTCTAAATTGGACTAAGGTATCTCTGAGGTCCCTTCCAACTCTGAAATTATGTTACTTATAGCCTGAATGTTTTCCTTTGACAGTTTGTATAGGCATAGTTACTCTGTTTAGTCACTAGGTGCTTTGCATAATGAATTGTTATCATCAGTTGTTTATGACAATAGCCAATTCATTCCTTCTGATGACAGAAACTTTTTGAGAAATTAAAAAAAATCTACATTTTAATTATTTATTAATGAATAAGGTTATAATTAATTTATTACTCATCTTTCATACAATTAACATGTGAAATAAATATCAAAATAATAATAGCTCACCAGTTATATTTGTACCCATTTGGAAACCTTTAGCAATCCTTCAAAGAAAATAAAACTATGTAGTCAGGTTCCTTTCTCCCTTTGAAGTTTGCTTTGTTTCCTAATGCTGTCAGCTAAAAACTGAATGGATGTTCAGACAGCTGCTTGGAAGTCCTTTTTTGGAAATTTCAAAAAAGAAGTCTTCTTCCAGAGACAGCATCTCTATCCTAGGGTTCTGAACTTTGCTTGTTAGAATACAATTCTGAAATTCCTCTCTCCTATGTGAGAACCTCATTGAACTCTCTTCAATGACTATTTTCTACTAAAGCTTCCTTTGTCATTCAAATAGGGTAAGTTAGACTACTTTGAGATCTATTTTGGGTTTAACTAGTCAAGATTAAAAATGTGAGTTACCTTGTATTTATTTGGTAGTTTTGCTTTTTTATTTCATTCTGCTCTCTCCTTTACTTACTTTGCTCTAAAACTCCTGAAAACTAACAAGAACAGTTCAATCTAATTGAATAAACATTTATTAGGCAACCACTATGTGCCAATGGCTTTTCTAGGCCCTGGAGACACAAAAGGAAAAAAATGGTCCCTGTGCTAGAGAAACTTACACTCTATTGGGGGTTTGAAAGGAGATCAATTTTGTTCCAGCTGAGACATTTTTAAGGTCTCAGAACACTATTTGGCAAACATTAGCTATCCACTTAGATAAATATTAAGAGTTCTCTTCCCAATTTTTGTGATTTGAACATTGGCTTTATGTAAGGGGATTGTAGAAGATAAAATCTTGGGAAGGAATCAGAGAATATAATTGCACAGCACTAGTCATCTTTGTCCCAGGAGGTCAGATACCAGTGTCAGAAATCATGCATGTTTTTGTTTCATCTTCAGATTTTACAAGAATGGAATGGAAGTGTAGGTACCAATAAAACCTTATTATCATGACTCCTAGGTTATAGGTCCTCAGTTTATGTTCAGAAACCCTCACAGATGGCATCTCTTCAAAACTGCATGTATATTTTTGCCTCTTACAGAAGTGTAGTTTCTTAGAGGAATTACAGATTCTTATTCTTTCCAAAATCCTTCCAGTTCCTTGTATCACTAAGTGAGATAGATGTCCTTTTTAGCAACTCTAGGAGTTATATTTTTGCTTTTTAATCATTGTTTACCCTTATCAGTCAAGATCAAAACATTTGTTATTAATGCCTTAGGAACATATAATCTAGGGCCAGAAGGGAACTTAGAAATCATCTAGCCTCCCACCTCATGTTCTATGTTATGAAACCCAGAGGGGTGGAGTGATTTGCTCAGGTCACATAGGTAGTAAGTAACAGAACCAAGAAGCAAATCAATATTCTCTAACTCCAAATATAGTCTCCTTTCCACTCTAACATGCTGTGTCTTTGTTATTTTGCATAGGATCCATAAGATGTCCATGGCCTAAGCCCAAAAGGTCACAGAAATGTTTGCCTATGGCAGGAAGATCAAATTGGAGAAGTGCCTTCTAGAAAAAATAATTAGATAAAATTTCTCTTTCAACTTCCTCCATGGAGATGGAATGGGGAGGGGGAGAAGAGGAGAGGGACAGTTTACCCTTTAAATAGCCAAATAACCAAATAACTTTGTGTGATGGTAGGACTTAAAAAAAAAGAATATAAGATTTTGGCACATGTAATTCTGGGAGACACTAGAGAGTTATACAAAAAAGAATAGAAAAAATAATTATAATTTTTCTCTTTAGTGTACTCTCCTTGATAATAGCATCACAACACTAGGGGGGAAGTGTGGTAATCTTTGATTTGTGAAAAGCAACAGTTTAAACTAGTGAGAACCATTGTGGGAGAAATGGAAGGAATTAAAAAAAAGAATGGGAAAATTGCTTTTCTTTCTAGAGTTGTAATTTTTGTGGGACTTTCTACCTTCAGATAGTTGGTTGTGTTTGTGGTTTTTCTTGTGGTACTTCTTTTGGTTTGTGGTTTTTGTGACTGTTGTTCTTGGTTCTTTAGAACTGATTTGCATTTGGCTGAAACCTTGGGGCTGAGGACTCCTAAATTACAGATGCCAAAGTTTGAGCAATGATTTCTTAGGACCCTTGAAACACATAAATCCCTTCTTTCCCAAAAGCACAGAATATTAGGTTAGAAAAAAAAGAGTCAATTTCAATAAGCATTTACTAAATACTTTTCCTGCCCCAATCTCTCTGCTGACCTCCAATCTTTCATCTCCAACTGCCTTTTAGACATCTTGAATTGGCTATTAGACATCTTAAACTCACTATGTCCAAAACATAACTCATTATCTTTTCCCTTAAACTCTTTCCCCACTCCTACCTTCCTTACTATTGTAGAGGGTCACTATCCTTGCAGTCACTCAGTCTCCCAACCTAGGAGCCATCCTAGATTCCTATCTCTCATCCCTCATATCCAACCTATTGCTGAAGTCTATTGATATCACCTTTATAACATCTTTTTAATACTCCTATTTTTCTTCTCTAACAGTGCCACCATTCTAAGTGTAGACCTTCATCACCTCACACCTTTATTGCTGCAATAACTTGCTGATGGGTCTACTTGCCTCACATCTCTACCTACTCTAATCCATTCTCCATTCAGCAACTTAAGTGACTTTTGTAAAATTCAGGTCTAATCACTTTACATATACACCCCCTCTCAATAAACTCCAGTGGCTACTTATTGCCTCCAGGATCAAATATAAAATGCTCTGTTTGGCATTCAAAGCCCTTCATAACCTAGCCCCTTCTACCTTTCTAGCCTTGGTATTCTCTATTCCCCACTATGTACTCTTTGACCCATGACCCTGGCCTCCCAGCTGTTCTACCAACAAGGCACTCCATATCTTGGCTCCATACATTATCTTTGGCTGTTCCCATGCATGGAATGCTCTCCCTCATCCACTTCAACTATTGACAAGCAGGGCTTCCTTTAAGTCCCGACTAGAACCCTACCTTCTACAGGAAACCTCTAACCCTTTTCCATTCTAGTGCCTTTTCTCTTTTATTTCCTATTTATCCTGTACATAGCTTGTTTTATATATATTAGTTTCCAATTTTTCCCCATCCTTAAATTGTAAGGTCTTTGAGAACAAGCACTGTCTTTTGCCTCTTTTTTTTTTGTTTCTTTGGCACTTAATAAATGTTTTTAATTGGTTATGTGCCAGTCATTATTTGAGACATTGGGGATATAAAAATAAACAAACAGAATAATGATCTCAAAAAGCTTACATTTTATCAGTGTAGAGAACATGTAGACATATATAAAGAATAATCTCAAAATACATGCCAGGAAATTAATTACAAGGTTGGACCCGAAGAGTTTTGGAAGGGGAATGAAGTATATTGAGACCAGAAAGATAAATTTGGGTCACATTGTGAAAGGCTTTAAAAACCAAAATCAGTGATCATTTGATCCATTCCATACTTAAACAGAATTTTCTTTACATGTTCAATAAATAGTTAACCAGTCCTTGCTTCAAATTAGTCAGTTGGTCAATAAAAATGTATTCAGTTCATAACTATATGCCAGATACTGTCAAGTGTTAGAGTTACAAAGGAAGACAAAAGACAGTCCCTGCCTTCAAGGAGCCCATACCTTAATGGGGAAAGACAACATACAAAAGAAAGCTGAAAAGGGCAAGCAATGGGTTGTGGGGGGTGAATGATGAAGTCCAAAGGAGTGCAATTGGGTAGGAAATGAAGAGATGGCTGGACAAGTTACCCTCCTTAAATGGAGAATCTGGAAGAAGCTTTCTGAACTTCACCTTCTCCAAACTGAGGGAGGTATGGGTCCCACGGTCAAACAGTATGGATGAGGTGTGATTTCCAGGCTTGGTGCAATTGTTCAGGATTATGTGATTCCTGGGAGCATGATGAAGTTGAAAGGAGTTAGGAGTTTGAATACTTCCAGTTAAAAGGAATCCACGACTTTCAGAGGCTACTTTTGGATAGCTGTAAATATTAGTATGTTTTCCCCCTTACATCAAGTTTATTTTTTTTTCTATCTCTACACATTGTTTCCTATTTTTGCCCTCCTGGACTGTGTAGAATAATTCTAATTCTACTTCCATATGAATTCTTTTCAAATACTTGGAGACATAAAACATTCTTTTTTTGCACATATACTTATTAGTATTTCTGAAATAGAGCTAAAATTTGCCAATGAAAATAAATTATCTGATGGATTGACAATTTTGTTTTGGAGCAATGATTCGCCAAGAGTGAACAATGTAAATTTTT
The DNA here is from genome assembly GCF_900497805.2 of Vombatus ursinus. Classification (NCBI taxonomy): domain Eukaryota; kingdom Metazoa; phylum Chordata; class Mammalia; order Diprotodontia; family Vombatidae; genus Vombatus; species Vombatus ursinus. The sequence goes on along the minus strand of NW_020950326.1, from coordinate 2,468,467 downwards.
ATCCTGTATGGAAAAGGACATGAGCCAGTAGGGTAGCGAGAGTGAGATACAATATCTAGACAGTCTTAGTGCTGAACTCTTATTCCTATAATGTTAAGAGCCATAGGGAAATACCTCCAGCCCATTAGATGAGCATCTACGTAAGGAATTATTCAAGGAAGTGGATGAGTATATGCCACAATTTGCATTATTTAAGGGAATATGTTCAATAAATACATGTTCTTTTTTGATTGAAAAATACTACATAGTTTTGGAGGTTCAACCTTCCAAAATGTGCTATTGCAAATGTCAGAAGATTCCTAGGTTTAGTAGAGAATGCTAAGGGGCAAACTTGGTAAACGGCAAATACATTAAAATTTTGCTAAAATTATTTTTTCTATGTAATTTTCCTTCCTAAGAATTATCCCCACTGGTAACCAAAGAGGATAGAATTTGTTACAGTAAGGCAAAATTGCAGAGTAGATGAAAGACTAGACTTGGATTCATCAGTCTTTGATTTTAAGTCCTGACTCAACTACTATTATTAGTATCATGAACTTGAGCAACTCACTTAACTTGTCTAAACTTCAATTTCCTCATCTATAAAATGAGGATGATAATAACTATACTGCATACCTCAAGGAGATATTGTGAGTATCAAATGAAATTATGCAAGTAAAGTACTACATAAATGTGATTATTATTATGGTTTTTTTTTCTGCAATAGGAAAGGAGATGGGGAATAGTAATGATTTGCTTTGGCTAAGGGGTCTTGAGGGAAGAATTCTTTAAATCCTCGATCTTCCCTTTTGAACTATCTGATACAGGCCTGGCCTTATACCCCTGCCCCACTCCCTCCCTCACAGAGAAATTGTGAGTATAAAATTCTATCATATGTGAAAAGTGTTTTTTTAAGCTGGAAAATACAAATAAAAGATGTTCTTTTAATCATTTTCACATAACAAAGGTTTAATGAAGAAATAGAGTGCCTTCTTAGTCAAAACTATCTTCTCTCACTGGCTTGTTATGGTCTTCCTAACATGTGGGTCTGATCATGTTTTTGCCTTATCTGATAAAATCCAGTGGCTCCTTTTTACCACCAGGATTAAATACAAAATCATCTGTTTTGTTTTTTTTTTTTAAACCTTTCACATACTGGACCCTTCCTACCTTTCCAGTTTTCTTATGCTTTGCTTCCCCAAATACTTCACAATCCAGTGACAGTGACCTTGATATTCCTTTTCACAATACACTATTTCTCACCTCAGTGCTTTTTCATTGGCTGTCTCCCATTATTGGAATTAATTCCTTCCCCACATCCAACTACTGGCTTCCATAGCTTTCCTTCAAGATTCACCTCAAATCCAACCTATGACAACCAGCTCTCCATTGCCTTCCTTGTGAGATTACCTTCAAATTACATTGTATATATTTTGTATGTAAATAGTATTTTTGTGTTGTTGTTGTTTTGTCTTCAATTTGTCTCTCCCATAAGAATGTAAGCTTCTTGAGAGTGTTGGGGAATTCCTCAGACCAGAGACCCTAAGCTCTTTCAGGAGGGTAACTGCTTACACCTATCTCTGTTCAACTGGAGGCTAATAAATGAAGAGAAGAGGCTAGAAGAGAGACTGTTTAATTAGCATCAGCTGATGAGCAGTGGCTACAGGGCTAGCAACTATGCAGAAGCCTCCCTCCCTGAGCTTGGAGAAGGTGAAGATCAGACAGCTTCTCCCAGATTCTCCATTTAAGGAGCGCACCTTGGACAGCCATCCCTTCATTTCCTACCCACTTACACTCCTTTGGACTTCATCTTTCATCCCCTCCAACCCATTGCTTGCCCTTTTCAGCCTTCTTCCTAGTGTTGTCTTTCCTCCTTGAGTTGTGAGCTCCTTCCTTCGTAATCTTAGCACTTAACACGTGCACACGTTTTGCATAGCTTTAGGTCAGGTGGCAAAAGAAGCCAATCAGCGGAGGCCTCAGCCACTTTCCTTATTTGGAAGATTGAGTAATAGAAACCCAAAGTCAGGTGATTGGGAGAGAATATCTTAACTTTAGAGCAGGGGTGGGGAGCCTGCGACCTCCAGGCGACATGTGGTCCGCTAGGTCCTCGGGTGTGGCCCTTTGACTGAATCCAAACTTCACAGAACAAATTTCTTTGTATTTAGTCAAAGGCTGCACGTGAGGACCTAGAGGGCCACATATTGCCTCGAGGCCGCAGGTTCCCCCCCCCCCCCCCTCCACTGCTGTAGACTAACCTTGGTTATTACCAAAGATTAAGTAGGGGTGTTTCCCTGTAAATTAATATCATCAGTCCTTCCCAATCTCCAGGTGGGAGAGGAGGTCTGAGGCAGTGGCGACCTCCTGCTGAGACAGAAGCAAGCTATGGAGCCTGCATATTCAATTTCTTGGACCTCTAAGAGCCTTTTTAGAAGTTGGAAAGAGGAGGAAAGATGCTTCCCTTAGAGTAACAGTACACGGGGTTTTATCCGTTTCCTGCACAGGGGCAAGGACTTTGTTTTGGCCTTCCTTTGTATCACCAGACCTTAGCGCAGCAACTGGCACATGGTAAGTGATATAAGCTTGTTGATGACTATGTGTGGAAATTCACAATTAGATATTTATTTCTGTAGTTTAAGAGGTTCATGCCTCTTTTTGCATTGCTGGCACATAGTAGGTGTATAATAAATATTTATTGATTGATATTTGCACTTCAGAGTGAATTCAATGTTGGCTCCTGTTTATGTGTTTTTTTTTTCATTTGCTGGAGTGGGTTTTGAGAGACGTTATTGGGCCCTCACCTAAGAGGCATGAAAAATTTTCTTCTTTTCCTAATCCTGGGTAAGACCCATTAAAATTGAGCCAATATTTTACATAGATGAAATTGAATGTCACTAGTTCATTCATTCATTCAACACGGTACTTACTCTGCTGTGCTAGGTAAAATGGAGCCCATAGAAGATATCAAAAAAGAAAGACTGTATGAATTAAGTGGCAGGCAGACGGTTCCAAGTCGGCATCTACTGCGATGCTTTGACCAGTATAGGTGCCCAAAAATATTTATTGAATTAATAAAATGTGTGAGTATGTGAGTATATAGTAGTTACATAGTTGACCTATAATACCAGAGATCGTCAGAAGTTGGAAAGAAATACTTAAATATGTCATTAGTAACAACTTCTTGAATAATAGGGGTCCTGATGGATCTTTAATAATATGGATCTTAATCATAGATTCAGGGAGGAGGTGGGGGGAAGGAAATCTGGGGAAACAGGCCACCAGCGTAGCTTTCTAGTCCTGGCGCTGAAAGAAGGAGTCAGAGTGATGCAGTTTTCTCCTTGCTACTGCCTGCTGATCCCCTCTACCTCCATTTCAGGGAAAAAAAAATAGTATTTAAAAATTCAAGATTGTAAAATGCATAAATTAGATATGTATGTGGTGAGGGTTATTATTCATATTATGAAAGGAAATGATTCTTCCCTTTATGAGGAAATTCACTGCAGGGGTTCTTGAAATAGTCAGCTCCCCTGGTGCAGTTAAGCATTGTTTTATAGATCATTAACTGCAAGACAGAGAGGCTGGGGGACAGAGACACTTAAAGCTTAAGAGGTTGAAGCCACTGTAGATTGAAGCTGGATCATAAATGAAGAGAATATAGTTCTGAAATGAAAATGTAAAACAGTGTGAAACTAGTGTTTGATTTACACATCAGGAACCCTTCTGTAATGTAAAGGTGAAGTCCATAAGATAAGTTTAAAGCTGGAAGGAATTATAGAGGTCATATTATCCATCCCTGGTATTTTCCAGAAGAGGAAACTGAGGCATAGAGAGGATAAATGGCTTAACTAACATATCTGTAATAAATGACTGATCCGGATTTGAACCCTGGTTCTTCTGATTCCAAATTCCAAATTTGTCCCCATTGTACCACAATATGTTCCACAGATGGAATTGAATGTCACTAGTTCATTCATTCAACATAGTACTTACTCTGCTGTGCTAGATAAAATGGAGCCCATGGAGGATATCAAAAAAGAAAGACTGTCTGAATTAAGTGGTGGACAAACAGTTCCAAGTCGGCATCTACTGCAATCCTTTGACCAGTATAGGTGCCCAAAAATATTTATTGAATTAATAAAATGCACGAGTATATAAGTGAGTATATGGTAGTTATATAGTTGGCCTATACTACCAGAGATGATCAGAAGTTGGAAAGAAATGCTTAAATATGTCATTTAGTAACAGTTTCTTGAATAATATGGGTCCTGAGCTGGACTTTGAGAATGATAGAATTTGAAATTTGACTGAGTGTAGAGGATCAGGGGATACTGTACCTTGCACAGAGAGGATACTTGGAATTTGTTGATGGGGTAAATGGGGACTTTTCTCCTTGGGGTGTAGGAAGAATACAGTTGGAAACAAAGAATTCTGTTGGAGGTGTCGGTGAAACGATTGTTCTTGTTCAAATGTGGTACCATGCTAGAAAATCATGAAAGACAAGATAGCAGGAAAACCTCGGCCAGTTAATGGACCGCTTGCCTTTTTCTGCCTTCTAGAATCGCTAGCTTCCTTTAAAGTATAGCACAGGTGTTACCTACTATATCAAACCTTTCCTGATCCTCCTCCTGTCCCTCAGTTTTTGGAACTCTCATCCTTGAAATTAGGTTGTATTATTTTGTATATACCTTTCATTTATTTAAGCATATGTTATACCTCCCCACCCCATTGCAATGTAAGCTATCTGAAATTAGAGACTGTATCTTTGTTTTTGTTGTTGTTTTATATTAATTGCCTAGAAGAGTCTCTTGCTTTTAATACGTATTTGTTGAGTTGAGTGGGAGGTATTGAATACAGAGGTATAGACTTGATCAGATTGGCAAGAAGGAACCACTTTCGGTTCTTGAACAGGAAAATCAGATGATGATGAAAATACTGCTTCAGGAAGATTACCTAAGCAGCTGTGGGTGGGATAGATTGAAGGGAGGGGGAATTGGAAGCAAGGGGACTCCCTAGAAAGTGATGCCAATAGTCCAGGTGTGAGACAAGGAGAAGCTGGACTAGGGCCCACTTGTCTAGAGCACAATTTTTCCATATATAGAAGGATAAATGGACACATTTTTGAGGACAAACATAGAGAATGACCTGACCCATCTGCTTTGAACTTGGTGATTATGAAATACTAATTCAATTTGTGGGCTAAAGTAGCTATGTGTATGAACTGAGCTGATTATTATGCTTCTTTTTTTTTTTAATTTAAGGCAATGCATGGCATAGTGGAGAGGGTGCTAGGTTCCAGTCTCAACTCTGATACTGACAGACTCTGTGACCAAGATGATTCTTCTCTCTGAGCCTCAGTTTCTTTATTTATAAATGGGAATGAAAAAGTTTGCACTACCTACTTCTCAAAGTTGTAACAGAAAAGGCTATATACATTCAAACTACTATTATTTTCTCTTTCTTTTCATCTCAGTTCCCCTTTGGATGAATGAATCTACCTTTCCATCTGTTTCTACAGAATACAATGAAGGAGTTAGTATGACTGGAGGAGCATCCCTTAGGGTCCCTTAAACTTTTTACAAGTTTTCTGACACCTGCTGTTTCCTCTTGAAATGCATTATGATACTTCTCTAAGTGTTGCTCACAGAAAGAAAAATTACATAATGGTTTAACTCTGGAACAAAGAAAATCAAGGATTTCAAAAGCATTTCCTAAGCTAGAATAAATACAGGTGTTTGGTTGAACCCATTGTTTGCCTCTGCAAAATTAGGACCCTCTCCCATTGCACAGGTTAGGTAATAATGTAGTGTTATTGATTAGGGATTCTCCATTCTTACTTCTTATCAACCCTAATATAACCAAGTTACAACAAATTATGCCAACAATCAAAAACCTGGCACAATATCAATCAGAAGACTTTGTTTCCAGTTCTAGCTCCAACACTAAATTGCTGTGTGTGTTCCTTAACTTTTCAGGGCCTCAATTTCCTCATCTATAAAATTAGGAGCATCAGAATACATAATCTCATCTAACAATCTATGTACTGAAATTAATATATAAAGCTATCTACCTCTTTCAGAAATCTATAGAAAAGAAGACTTTTTAAGTTCTTTGGTAAGATTTCTAAGTAGTTTATCATATCAATTCAGAAGTCATTCCTAATATTTAATTTAAGCCCTCCTTTTTTCAATGAAGTTTTTCTCTTCAGTTTCCTCTGGAAACTTGGGTCCTCTCCTGGCAGTTGCTATTGAAATGCCCATGAAGTAAAAATACCCCAGTTCAAGCTATCTGCTGACTTCAGGCCTGAATGGTTATAAAATTATCAATTAAAGTGTAATATTCTCAAATCACTCTTGTTTTGTTTTTCCTCAATGTTTTTTGAAAGGGGGAGAAATAAGTGAGAAGAAAATGCTCTGAGTGTGTGACATATATCAGGATGTGTACAGATTTTTGGTTTTTTCTAATACTCTTTACTTTCACATTCTTAATCCAGGAAAAGTAAGGATTTTTTTTTTAATGGACAGTTCTTTTTGGATATGTCAGTCATTGCCAAATAAGATTTCGACTCGGCAATAGAGGTCTTTTCAGATAAAGACAGGGTCGACATGATGTGAGAATGGTTGGATGAAAAATGAAAATGTCAGTCAATCATCTGGATGTTTTCAAATACCTGGATTCTTTCCACCATTTAGACAAATATTATAAATAATCAACTAAGTATTTAATGTTCTATATGACTGTATCATAGTCATTTAGCTGAACTGTTTAAGTTAAGATAAATATTCCTGGTTTTTATAGGAGGAAAGCCTAGTGTAATAAGGCAGCTAGCACAACAATTAGACTAGAATGAGATCCAAAGCCAAGTTTGAGTTCTGCCATTTGTGAATAGAGATGATAATGCCTAAGTTGTGTATCTACAGGTTTGTAGCAAGGGTCAGAGGAGCTAATGGATATGAAAGTACTTTGTAGATATAACTACTACTAATATGAAAATAAGAGGAGGAACAGAAGAACATGAATAAGAACAAGAAACAAGCACTTATTAAACACCTGTTATATATCCAGAACTGTGCTAAAGAGTTTTGTAAATATTATCCAATTTGATCCCCACAGCAACCTTTGGGGAGAGGCACTACTATCTTCATTTTAGGTTAAGTGACTTACCTAGAGATACAAAACCGCCTGAGGCTGGATTTGAACTAAGGCATCCTGATACCAAGCTTAGTGATCTATCCATTGCTACTTGGCTTCCTATGATAATGGCAATAATAACAACAATTAATAATGTTAGGTCATGATTACATATGTTCATAGTACGCATATATAGCACACACACATATATATGTAGCATTTGAACCTCCTAATAACTCTACAAGGTAAGAAGTACAAGTGTTATCTACATTTTATTAATAAAAATGTCATGCTCAGAGGTTAAATGATTTGCCCATGTTGATGCTTAGAGTAAGGGACAGAGTTGTTCTTGGAAGGAAGGTCTTCTGATTCTATGGTCAGGGTTCTTTCTATTCAATCTTGCAGCCTGCTGTATGACTATGGGTATTTGCAGGAGAGTACAATCTGTGAAATCTCTTACCTTGAGGAGAGCCAAGAAAAAACTTCCCTTTAACTTGTTGTTCTTTTCTCCAGGTCAGATTTTATCCACATGTAGGACACAAGACAGGTTAATTGGGGTTTACTATGGTTTTATAGCACAAACTATCGAGATAAAAGAAAACCTACACCTACTTCCAAACTCCCTCCCTAATCTTCCCTGGCGGTGTTTGTTGGTGCTGCATGCCCTAAGAGTATGTGCAGTGTAGAGTTCCAATGCTTTGTGTTCAGAACCAAGGCCGCAGTGAAGCTGTGAGATAAACACCAAATAGCGACAGAAACACCTCAGATTCATTATATGTTTGATTTTTAATTAATTTTTGGTCATACATTGAGAAATCTTTTACTGTTACTAAATTTTTCACATCATGACCCACAGTTTAAGAAGTGCTGTACACACACACACACAGAGGTATTTATATATTGTTGGTAATTGTAAGCATAGAACAAACCCCAAAACCTGAAATCATTTTATAATGAATTTTATTAGGACACTTGGCAAAGGAAAGCTGGAAAAAGCTGTGACTTCCTCCTATAGTCTCTGAGAGATTTGCATTATATATAGTGCAAGTAAGGTCTCAAGGACAACAGTTGGTCAGTCAGCAAAAGAACTATATGTATGCAGTTAGGCAGTTGTCAGAAAGGGAAAATTCAAGATGTATATCCGCAGGTAAGCATAAACGTTTAACTTTGGGAAGCCCAAATAAGCTTTGGGTAGACCCAAAATCAGCCATCCAGTTTCCCCACAGTATCTCTGTGGTCAGCTTGACCTCTACCATAAGCTTTTGGTTGGACAATTTTCTAACCACATAAACCTAGATAAACAATATTAATAAATAACAAAATAACTCCCCACAATACACATTTATACATATACCAATTGTATATAGATGTATTTATATAAAAATATGTGTATATGTGTGTGTATGTGTGTATATATATATGTGTGTGTGTGTGTGTGTATGTGTGTGTATGTATATATAAATGTATCATACCAGGCTCATTATTGTTTCCCCCAAACCCTTTGCACTTTCTAGCCCCCATGTCTTGGTTTGCTCACATATACCTCAGAATGATGGTGAAGGATAGAATACAAAGAAGAACTTCAAAAAAATAATTAAGAAAGTTGTCAAAGTAACCTAAATATAGGTAGGTGATGATGAAAACTCATGTCAAATGGCCTCATTCTATTTAGTGAAGTGGTAGGCTAAGTCATCCTCTGTTACTGTAAGAGTGTTGGGATATGATTGGGGACTTCAGGAGAGAAGAAAATGATTTGAAATATTCATTCTGAGAAATGATATAAGGAATTGATAAGAATGGAAGAATTCTAATAGTATTTAAAGCTGGTAAGGTTTCCAATGTTCATATAGAGGAATCTTCCCCCATTTTGTAGATGAGTAAATTAAGGACTTTTGTAAATTTAAGTGATTTGCATCAAATAACACATAATGAAAATAATGAAGCTGGAAGTTTAATCCAAGTCCTGTAATTCCAAATCCATTTCTATTTCCACTATACTTCATTTCACTATTCCCTCATTCACTATTCATGCACTATTCAAAGTGCAAAGGGTTTGGGGGAAACAATAATGAACCTGGTATGATACATTTATATATACATACATACACACACACACACACACATACACACACACACACACACACACATACACATGAGAAGGCAATGTGAGCCTTCTCAGGTGGGCTTTTGAATTGTAAATTTCTATTTCATGGAACCAATCTGATTTAAAAAAAAAATTCACCAGTGATGTCTAGTAACACAAGAGAAATGAGAATAGAAGAGGAATCATAGACTAAGTGTTAACCCAGGATGAAGATTAGTAGTGCAGGAATGGTGGAAAGTCATGGAATGAGGGCTTATGCAATAAAGGCTAAACAAAGATAAAAGTAGACCACGGGGCTAAGGCTGAGAATAGAAATAACTGAAGCTAGTGAGAAAGATAGTCCACAGAACAAGGATGGCTCAAGGGGCCGATAGATCAATACAAAAGCAAAGATGGGGCTTTATGTGACAGAGTCAGGGAAAGGAGAGGAGATTATTATTAAAATTCTGGGCTTGAATATAGTACAATTCTAAAAGATGGTAAAGTCAAAGAAGTGACCTCGAAGTAAATTCCTACACACAGCTTAAAAAAACCAGCTAGCAAATAGCAAAAACCTTTCCAAGTACAAAATGAAAGGCATGATGATAGCTGTCTATTTTGAGATATCTTAGGGTTTTAGTGTATTACAAACTCAATGGAATCAACTGTGTACTATAGCAGCCAAGAAAACTAAATCTGAAATCTTAATTAAGAGAGGCACAGATTTCTGGAATAAGAAGGTAATAGTCTCATTGGTCTACTTTGGTATTCAGGGCCAGGCCTAATTCAAAATTGTCCAGTTGTTCAGACTTGGAGTTGGAATGAAATGAGACACTCGTAAATTATATAACAAAAGAAATTTAATGAGCAGTAGAATGGAAAGCGTATTTAGCAAGAATACAGTATTCATCCAGTTAGACACAGCTCCCTTTTCATCTACATTTGTCATAATAGTGTGCCCAGTTAGCAGGGTGTGTTAAACCAAAGGACTAGACTCCTTATGCACTGGGCTTGTATGCTTTGACGATCAGGAATTTAAGTGAATGGTTTAATCATTAATTCCCTGGCCTGGAGGGCAGTTTTATAGCCTCAGGAATTCAAGAATCATAGGGAGCAAGAAAGGAAGAAAAAGAAAAACAGACATCAAAAAAGACAAAGAGAGAGGCAGAGCCAAGGTGGCAGAGTAAAGGGCAGGGACTGACCTTTGCTCTCCTCTAAACCCTCCAAATAATTTTAAATAATGACTTTAAAGAAATTCTACAGTGTCAAAACCCCCCCCCAAAAAAGTGAAACAATTTTCCAGCCCAAGACAATTTAGAAGGTAGGCAGGAAAGGTCTGTTGCACCAATGTGAGAGAGGAGTACAGCATGCAAACACAGACCAGGCCCTAGCAAACCAGGAGGAGACCTAAAGACGACTGAATCAATGGTGGTTTCCAGACCTCTCAGCCCACAGATGCCAAAGACAACTTGGAAGTTTGTCAGGAAAGGTCTGTCACACCTGAGTGAGATTGGAGCACAATCTAGCATAGGCCCTGCCAGTACAGCCCCAGCAAAGCAAGAACAGACTTTGGGAGTCACTCAATCAGTAGCAGCAGTGCCTGCTTCCAGAGCTGTCAGCCCACATATAGTAAGGGGGTTGAACAGCTAGTTAGAAGGAGATTACAGGAGTCTCTTTGCTAGGACTCTGGTGCTTTTACCCATATTCAGATCGGGTTCATAGTCCTGGAAGGCAGTCCTAGGGTGAGGAGGAGCACTAGCACACCAGAACTTGTAGCTGAATCAGAGTGGCAACCCTCCTCACAGTTCCAGGGCAGAAAAGAGTGCTTGTGGTTACTCAAGACTAGAGCACAGGCCAGGAGAGTAGTAAACACCTCTCCTTAGATCATACCACCTTGGAAGAACTGAAAACTTTACAGACAGGTCCCTAGAAGTATCTATGAAAACAGCTGCAGAAAACCCCGGAAGATTAGGACAGGTGCATCATACACCCCAGAAGCAGAGCCCTATTATTTATTTATTTGTTTATTAATGGTGAGGAAATTGGGGTTGACTTGCCTAGTCACACAGCTAGTGAGTGTTGTGTGTCTGAGCTTTGAACTTAAAAATTCCTTAAAAATTAGAATTAAGAAAATTGAAGCTAATGACTTTATGAGAAAACAAGAAACAATAAAACCCAAAAGAATTAAAAAATAGAAGACAACTCTTAAACCCATGAGGCTTCCAATGAGGCTAAGATTATCCATCTCGGGATTCGTGTTTACTTGTTTATTGTCAGATAAAGAGACACAAAGCAGGAGAGGCTACTAGAAGTTCGAACTAGACCAGTATATATATACATGCAGCTAGAGCAAATAGATCCATTTCAACTGGGATGAAGGAGGGGCACCTTTTCCCTACCCCTCAGTGGAATTTCCAAATAAAGAGATTTCTAAGTCATAAGTTGCAGAGCTAGAGTGGAGGCTTCCTATCTTTTTAAAGTGAGGAAAGATCTATTAAGGATGAGGAGGAGGGACAGAAAAGAGACAAAGAGACTAACCAGACTTTGCTGCATCATCTCCAGTCACTAAATTATTCATCAATGAGCCCTAAATAGTTGGAGGAAAGGTTTACGGATTTCTCTCCATTATACTTTTGACCCTCAAACATTGTCCTCAGCAAATCATCTGGTGTGTATTAGGCATATTTAATCTTATTCCCCATTCAGGAAAATTCTAGGTGTCCTGGAGAGACCTAATATTCTTGCAAGTGACTCACACTCAACAGCAGTTCTTCAGCAAAGTCCTCGTGGCATTAGTTCATAATGTGTTCCTAAATGCCATATAGAGTCCCAAGGAAAAGTTCTTAGGCAATCTCAAAATTATAGTGTTTAGAGAAGGCTCAGGTGTATCACAGCTGATTGACTTGGATCCCACAATCATCCCCAATTAGAAAGTTATGTGAATTCAACAAATATGCCTATGCATATGCCATCCTCCAGGTGTGGGGCAGCTGAGTGGTGCAATGGATATAGCACAAGGCCTGGAGTCAGGAAGATCTGGTTTCAAATCTGGCCCAAGACACTCACTAGCTGTGTGACCCTGGGCAAGTCACTTAACCCTGTTTGCCTTCATTCGTCATCTGTAAAACAAGCTGGAGAAAGAAATGGAAAACAGCTCTAGTATGTTTGCCAAGAAAACCCCAAATGGGTTCATGAAGAATTGGACCAATTGAAAACGACTGAATGACATGCCTGGAATATGTTTTCTCCTTCTTTCTATTTCTTAGAATGTTTCATTTCCTGAACAACTTGACTCAAGTGCCATATTCTAAGGAAAATCTTTTCTAGCCTGCCCCATCCCAGTTGCTTAGTTGCTACTCTTTTGTTACTCCTCAAATTAGTTTGCATTGACTTGTCTCTCTCTGTCTGTCTCTCTCTCTGGTGAGCGCTGTCACACACATATGTTTGGGGTATTTGACCTGACCACAGAAGGAAACATTCTCAGTGACTACACGTTTATGTATGCCTGCCATGTGGAAGAGGGATTGATCTACATAGCCCCAAAAATGAATAACTAAGAAAAAAAATTGAACAGATAGAGATGAGAGGATTCTGGGAAGATGGCAGAGTAGGTCAGAAAATTCCAAACTCTCCAGATTTTCCCCAAAAATAAGACAATAATGCCTTAGGGCGGATGTAGATTCATAAAAATAAACAGGAGCTGTGAACAGTAGTCTTCCTCAGACAACCAGAAGAAAAATCCCAGGACGGACGTTTGGTCTCTGTGAAGTCTAAACACCTCCTGGCTAGTTCTGCTGAAACATCAAGAGGTGAGCCCTGGGGCTAACTGGTGAGGAGAAGAATTTTTACCTCCTGGACAGTGTGGGGAGTCGGGAATAGATAAGACTGGGTTCATCCTCACAGGAGGATGTTGAAACCAAAAACAAAACAAAAAACCTCTCCTACCTCAAAGAGTAACATCAAATGGTCACCTGCCCCAAAAGAATACACAGAAGAACTTAAAAAAGACTTTAAAAATCAAATGAGCGATATTAGGGAAAATTTTGAAAACATAAAAATCCAAGAAAAATAAGATTATGAGAAGAAAGTTAACCAACTGGAAAAGGAGATCCAAAATCTTACGGAAGAAAATAACTCCTTAAAAATTAGAATTGAGGGGCAGCTAGGTGGCACAATGGATAAAGCTCCAGCCTTGGAGTCAGGAGGAATCCGGTTTCGGACACATAACGCTCACTAGCTGTGTGACCCTGGGCGAGTCAATTAAACCCATTGCCTAGTCAAAAAGCAAAAAAAAACAAAAAAAAATTAGAATTGGGCAAGTAGAAGCCAGAAAAGTTGTAAGAGATCAAGAAATAATAAAATACAAAAAATGAAAAAAATAGAAAAGAATGTGAAACATCCTATAAGACAAACAACTGATCTGGAGAACATATCAAGAAGAGGAAATATAAGAAAAATTGGACTACCTGAAAGCTATGATTAAAAAAAAAAAGGAATCTTAATACAATAACACAAGAAATAATTAATATTGTCCTGAACTATAAAATAAGAGGGGAAAGTAGAAATAGAAAAAAATCTACTGATCACCACCTGAAAGAGATCCTACGAGGAAAACCTATAGGAATATCATAGCTAAATTCCAAAACCCCAGCTGAAAGGAAAATGAGAAACAAGGAAAAAAATAACAACTCATATATGGTAGAATCACACAAGACCTAGCAGTGGCTAAGCTAAAAAACTTAATTATGTATTGAAGAGCAAAAGATTGGGGTTGTGGCCAAAAATATCATACTAAGCATAATCCTGAATGAAAAAAAATTGGATATTCAATGAATTGCCAGACTTTCAGGATTTTAAGGCCTGAACTTAATAGAAAATTTGACATGCAAGATCCAGGAGAAATGGAAGGTAAACATCAAAGACTAATTACAAAGGACTCGATAAGGACAGGCTATTTACTTTTTATATGAGAAATATAAACTATGTCTAAGATTGTAATTAGTAATTGGGTAGTTCGAAAGCAATATTGGAGTAGAGCTGAGCATGATGTGATTCCAAAAAAATAATACTGTCCAGGAAAAGGTAAGAAGAGTAATTATCTTATGCAAATGAGGTGTTAGAGGAAGAACTGACACAGGGGGTTGGGGGGGAGGCCTGGTAGTTCTAGAACCCTACTCTCATTGGGAATGGGTTAAATAGGGAACAATACATATATTTAGAAGGGTATAAAAGTCTTCTGAATTCATAAAGAAATAAAAGGCTAAGGGATAGGAAGAAGGGAAGGATTTTTAGAGGAACCCTACTCACATCAAATCTGTGTTAGAGCGAGAACAATACATTTAGACGGGAATAAAACTTCTACGTGCAGATAAAAATAAGAGGGCAAGGGGAAAGGGTGGGGGAGTTGATAAGAGGGTTACTGAGTTGTAGGTTAAGTCATAGGAGGGCAAGGTAATGGGTAGAAGTAAAGTAGAGGAGTCAGGGAATGGGAAAGTAAGAAATACATATAAATAGAAAATAAAGATCAGTAGTAAAATTTATTAGGGGGAAAAACGGGTAGCAATCGCTATCTCAGACAAAGTTAATGCTGGCATAGATTTACTCAAAAGAAAAAAAGTTAAGGAAACTACACTATATGTCAGCCATATTAATCAATTTTGTTTTAGACTTTAAAATAACTAAACTGCATAAGGTTGGAATATTGCTGTGGTATAGTAAATGAGTTGGTAGATTTATACATATATATTTATAGTGTATTTATGTATATGTACTTAATTGTAGCCTTCTTGGGGAAAGAGGGGGAGGAAAAGGAGAAAAAAGAGAGTAAAAAATGAACAGAGAACAAAATAAAATGTACAAGGACGTAAAGAAAAGGTGGATAGCTCTGAACACAATGTGCAGTATTATATAGACTTTCTTGAAATAGAAATTTATTGCTTTATATTTTGAATCCTTATGTTCAGCTGTGCACCTGGAAATGTTTTTTTTTCTTATTTTGTATTTAAGTTTAATTTTTTTAAATGAAAAAAATGTGATAGAGATGCAAATTTAGAATTGATGTAAGGAAAAAACTTCCAAAGTCAAATGGGTTACTGAGCAGGCAAGCAAAAACAAGGCGATCATTGTTAGCTCTGTTTAGGTATGTCATATAGATGCCATGTTCCCTCACAGGATGAGAGCTTCTTGAGAGTGGATTCTGCCTCATCTTTGTCTACTTTTAAAATCTGTTGAACTATATCATTAAATTCCTTTCCTTTTTCATAAAATATGAACCCAAAGATTTAAAAAAATAATGTATTCCATCTCTCTTTCTACTTATGTATCTATATTTCCTTTCTCCCTGTTTTGGGGAAACAGTATGATTTTTTTTTTGCCTGAAAACAGTTATTTAATTTTCCATTAATTTACTTTAGCTTGTCATTTTTTTTTTAAATTTGTATGGCTTTGAGAGAAGTTAAGAAGTATTTCTTCATTAGTCTGTCTTTCAAGATGATCCCAGGGAAAGACTTAGAAAATTGTGCTTGTTAATTGAGGATTATTTTTCTCTGTTTTGTTCTTTTGGCTTCCAATGTACTCTTTATTTGGCTATTTTCTTAATTCCTTAATTTTCTGATTCTAGCTGTTGTTTCATTAACATCACTCCATTCCCCCATGTCCTCCACCCTCCACCATGTATTCTGATGCTCTAACTTTGGGAGATACTTATTTTTGCTATCCAGGTCAGTTGTACTTTATTAATTTACCCCCACAGAATCACAGAATGTCAGAATTAGAAGTGATCTCAAAAGTCATGCAATCCAACCCAAATACGAATAAGAACCCAAGAATAAGAACACAGTCTTAAACATAGGTAACAGTAATCACTCTGCCTTTGCTTGCCTTTTCAGAAACCCATTTGACTTTCAAAGTTTTTCCTTAGATCTTTCCTAAATTTGCATATCTATCACTTCTAAGTTTTGTTTTGTTTTTTCTTTAGTTCCACATTCTAGGTTATGTGGAATAATCCCTTTCCCACATAGCAGGCCTCCACAAATATCTAGTTGCTGATGTTTCCTCCTGAGTCCAGATGAAATACCCCAAATGTGTTTGTGGGTTACTGTTAACTTAAAAGAGGAGGTCAATATGTATGTATGTGTCTGTGTGTGTGTATATTTATTTCCTCTTTTGCTTCAGCAGGTGCCAATATGCTTTTTATTTTGCTTATACTAATATGAAACCTGTTTCTTCTCTCTCTTTTTACCCTTACAAATCCCAAAATATTCGTATTCATTCTCTCTGTGTCTCTGTCTCTCTGTGTCTCTGTCTCTCTGTGTCTCTGTGTCTCTGTCTCTCTGTCTCTCTGTGTCTCTGTCTCTCTGTGTCTCTGTCTCTCTGTGTCTCTGT